>NC_067401.1:139657361-139957361 GCF_016432865.1 Antechinus flavipes | reverse complement strand
ATCCACACTCAGTTCCCATAGTCCTTATTCTGGATGTACATGGCTCTCTCCATCACGGGATCATTAGAACTGGCCTCAATCATCTCATTGTTGGAAAAAGTCATGTCCACCAGAATTGATTGTCATATAATATTGCTGTTGCCATGTACAATGACCTCCTAGTTCTGTTCATTTCACTTAGCATCAGTTCATGTAGGTCTCCTCAGGTCTCTCTGAAATCATCCTGCTGGATATTTCTTACAGAACAATGGTATTTCATAGCATTCATATACCATAACTTATTCAGCCATTCTCGCAACTATTGGGCATCCACTCAGTTTCCAGTTTCTTGCCACTACAAAGAGGGCTGTCACAAACATTTTGGCTCATATGGATCCCTTTTTAAGATCTCTCTCCAATAGAAACACTGCTGGATCAAAGGGTATGCACAATCTGATAACTTTTTGAGCATAGGGGAACATAATTTTTAAAAAGACTATTTGTAATATGGGATGTCTTTTAGGGAGTGCAAAATGGAAGGATAGATGGGACTGTATGGTGAATAAGAAATATCAATAAACCTTTAAAAAGAAAAAAAGTGGCACTTTTCTAGTATGAAAAAAAAAAGCTTAATTTTCTTTATGTTGCTGCAAAATTTTCTCAATCGATCTTTAACCCAAAGAACATTCTCTGCTCTTCTAAATACAGCATTTACAGGTTTCATCAACAGATTTCATAAGTGTCCTGTGGCCAAGTTATTTTAAGGACTATACCCCAGGTTGCACTCCACCTAAAGCAGCTTTCTATCAGAGGGTAGAGAATTCAGAAATTGTGTGGTACAATGAGGGGTGCAAGGGAAGCCAGAGGAAAGGATCCACATTATCTTTTCAGAAAGCCTGCTTTTCTTCTTCTTCCTTGTAAGCCCCCACTGAGATATTTAAGTGGGGAAATGCTGGGTTTGGCCTCCATATATAGGAACTTTGCCACTGGGGGCTCACTGTATGAGTTTCACAGACTGTGAAGTTTTCTATCCCAGAAGCTAGGAGTCTATGATAGCAACAATGATGAATAATTAAGTCAACTTACTGTTGGGAAGAAAGGGCCCAATGATTGTTTCATTCCTTGGTGAAATTTTTTCCAGTGCATCCTGAATGTAACTAAGAGATATCCATGGTCATAGATATATATCTGTCTGTCTGTCTATCTATCTAGATATAGATAGAGGGACTCAGGCACAGACATTAGAAGAGGAATGGTTACCTGGCTAGGAACCTAAAGGACCCTTAAGAATTGTCTCATTCTAGGAGGTGGAGCCAAGATGGCAGAGAGGACAGATGCTTCTTTAGGATCTCCTCCCAGGATCATCAACTGATTGCTAAATTTAGCCTCTGAAATAGCTCTGAACTGGCAGAATTCACAAATATTGGAAATGTAGCAAATTACCAGCAGAAAATAATTTCAAAGATATCAGAAAAGGTCTGTTTTGGTTGGGCACAAAAGGAGACCAGGTGCAGAATGCCTTTGCACATTGTGCAGACCTGGGGTGGTGCAGATACTGCAAGGTGGTGCAGACTCTGGGGTGATGCAGGCAGTGGGGAATCTACAAGGAGAACTCTACCACAGTGTTGGCTACTCTGCCCTGGTTGCAAGGCAGTAGATCAGCAGAGAAGTTATAAAACATCCAACACAAACACAAAAAATAGTGAACCCCAAGCACCAGAATCTCATGGGACCTGGCCATGACCACCCAGCACTGGGAGTGAGTCAGCACTGACCCAGCACAGCCTGTAGAGGAAGCTTGGTAAACTTCCCTTGTCCTAAAAGCAGATCCCAATAAAAAAAATGAGTAAAAAGGCAAAGAGGATCTTAACTATAGTTTCTATAGTGAAAGAGAAGAACAGATTTCAAACCCTGAGGAGACTAAAAGCAGATTATTTCCAGATGAAGCCCAAAGAGTGATATAATCTGGTGGTCATCATACAAGGCTCTCCTAGAAGAAGTTAAATGGGATCTCAAAAGAGCTAGAAGGAAAATGGGGAAAGGAAAGGAAAACTTTGCAAGAGGATTTGGAAAAGGTATATAACTCATTAAAAGATAAGATTTGATAAAGTGGAAAAAACAACTCCCTGAAAAACAGAATTTGTGAAATGGAAAAGGAAAATAACTCCTTAAAAAACAGAGTTTGTGAAATGGAAAAAATTCCATAGAGCAAAACAATTCATTTAAAAACTCAATTGGATAAATACAAAAAAAAGTAAATGAAGAAAACAATTCACTAAAAATCAGAAATGAACAAATGGAAATGAATGACTCAATGAGACATCAAGAATCAGTCATGCAAAACCAAAAAAATGAGAAAATAGAAAAAATGTAAACGACCTACTTGGGAAAATAACTGACCTGGAAAATAGATCTAGGAGATTAAATCTAAGGATTATTGAACTCCCTAAAAACCATAATGAAAAAAAGAGCCTAGACATTATTTTTTAGGAAACCATTAAAGAGAATTGCCCTAATGTCATAGAATCAGAAGGTAAAATAGCCATTGAAAAAATTCATTGAACACCTCCTGAAAGAGACCCCAAAATTAAAACTCCAAGGAATATCATGACTAAATTTCAGAACTATCACACCAAAGAAAAAAATATTACAAGCAGCCAGAAAGAAATAATTTAAATACCGAGGGACCAGAATAAGGATCACCCAAGATCTAGCAGCTTCCATCTTAAAGGATTGAAGGGCCTGGAATCTGATATTCTGAAAAGCAAACGAACTTGGAATACAGCCAAGAATAAACTACCCTGCTAAACTGAGCATTTTGTTCCAGGGAAGAAGATGGGCATTCAATGAAACAGATGAATTCCATTTATTTTTGATAAAAAGACTGGAGCTAAAACAAAAAATTTGACCTCCAAATATAGGAGTCAGAAGCATAAAAAGATAAGAACTCTTGAAAACTGTATTTCTGTTATGGGTATACATAGAGAGTGCATATATAATTTGATTTCACTGTTATAAGATAAAAGATAAAAAAGGAATTAGAGGTGGAAAGGGGATTGTACCAGAAAAAGGGAAAAGTGGAGGTAAAATGAGGGAAATTACATCTCACAAAGAGTGAGATTACATTTGAGGGAAAGAAGGGAGGGCGATGAACATTGTGTAAATCTTACACTTTCATCAAATTTGGCTCAAAGAGAAAATATTAGACATATTTGGTTTACAGAGAAACTTCTCTCACCTTATTGAAAAGTGGGAGGGGAAAGGTGAAAAGGAAAGAGGTAGGCAGGGCTGCTGGAGGCAAGTGGTACTCATAAATTAAATACTGCAGAGGAGGGAAAGGGGAAAAGGAAAGAGAAAAGTATAATCTGGGGATAATAAGATGGCAGAAAATACATAATTAGTAGTTTAAACCATAAATGTAAATGGGATGAGCTCTCCCATAAAGCAGAAGCAGATATCAGACTGGATTAAAAGCCAGAATCCTACAATATGTTGTTTACAAGAAACACATTTAAAGCAGAGTGATACATACAGAGAAAAGGTAAAATCTCTTATGCTTCAGGTGAAGTAAAAAAAAGTAGCGGTAGGCATCTTGATCTCAGATCAAGCAAAAACAAAAATTGATCTAATTAAAAGAGATAAGGAAACTATATCTTGCTAAAGGGTACCAAAAATAATGAAGCAATATCAATACTAAATATATATGTGCCAAGTGGTACAACATGGAAATTCCTAAAGGAGAAGTTAAGAGAGCTGCAAGAAGAAATAGATAGCAAAAGTATAATAGTGGGAGATCTCAACCTTGCTCTCTCAGAACTAAATAAATCAAATCACAAAATAAAGAAGTTAGAGAGGTAAATAGAATACTAGGAAAGTTAAGTATGAAAGATCTTTAGAGAAAATTGAATGGAGACAGGAGTATACTTCTCAGCAGTTCATGGAATATATACAAAAATTGACCATATATTAGGACATAAAGACCTCAAAATCAAATGCAGAAAGGCAGAAATAGTAAATGCATTTTTTCAGATTATGATGCAATAAAAATTATATTCAATAAAAACCAGAGAAAAACAGACCAAAAAGTAATTGGAAATTAAACAATCTCATCCTAAAGTATGAATGGATAAAACAGCAAATCATAGACACAATAATTCCATCCAAGAGAATGACAATAATGAGACAACATACCAAAATTTGTGGGGATGCAGTCAAAGCGGTAATAAGGGGAAATTTTATATTTCTAGATGCTTACTTGCATAAAATAAAGAGAAGATCAATGAATTGGGCTTGCAACTAAAAAAGCTAGAGAAAGAGCAATTAAACCCCCCCAATCAAATATCAAACTTCAAATTCTAAAAATAAAAGGAGAAATTAATAAAGTTAAGAGTAAAAAATATTGAATTAATAAAACTAAGAATTGGTTTTATGAAAAAACCAACAAAATAGATAAAACCGTTAGTAAATTTTATTAGAAAAAGGGAAAAAGAAAATCAAATTGTTAGTCTTAAATATGAAAAGGAACAACTTTCCACCAGTGAAGAGGAAATTAGAGCAATAATTAGGAATTACTTTGCCCAACTTTGCCCAACTTTATGCCAATAAATTTGATAGCATAAGTGAAATGGAGGAATACCTACAAAAAATATAGATTGCCCAGATTAACGGAGTAAATTGCTTAAATAATCCTATTTCAAAAAAAGAAATAGAACAAGATTTTAATCAACTCCCTAAGAAAAAATCCCCAAGATCAGATGGATTTATATGTGAATTCTACCAAACATTTAAAGAACAGTAAAAGAAAGTAATTCCAATACTATTTAAATTATTTGAAAAAATAGGGAATGAAGGACTCCTACCAAATTCCTTTTATGACACAGACCTAAACCAGGTAGGATGAAAACAGAGAAAGACAATTAGAGACCAGTCTCCCTGATGAATATTGATGCAAAAATCTTTAATAAAACATTAGCAAAGAGATTACAGAAAATCATCCCCAGGATAATACACCATAACCAAATAGGATTTATACCAAGAATGCAGGGCTGGTTCAATATTAGGAAAACTATTAGTATAATTGACTATATCAATAACCAAATGAACAAAAACCATATAATTATCTCTATAGATGCAGAAGCAGCATTTGATAAAATCCAACACCCATTCTTATTAAAAATATTAGAGAGGATAGGAATAAATGGTCTTTTCCTTAAAATAGTAAGTAGCATCTATTTAAAACCATCAGTAAGCATCATATGTAATGGGAATAAACTGAACCATTCCCAATAAGATCAGGATTGAAACAAGGTTGCCCATGATTACCATTACTATTCAATATTGTATTAGAAATGCTAGCTTTGGCAATAAGAGATGAAAAAGATTAAAGGAATTAGAATAGGTGATGAGGAAACCAAATGATCATTCTTTGCAGATAATATGATGGTATACTTAGAGAACACCAAAGAATCAACAAAAAAGCTATTAGAAATAATTCACAACTTTAGCAAAGTTGCAGGATACAAAATAAATCCACATAAATCAGCAATAGCAACAGCAACAGACACAAAGAGAAATTCCATTTAAAATAACTGTTGATAATATAAAATATTTGGGAATTTATCTGTCAAGGGAAAGTCAGGAACTATATGAGCAAAACTATAAAACACTTTCCACACAAAGATCTAAACAACTGGAAAAATATCAAATGCTCTTGGACAGGTTGAACAAATATAATAAAGATGACAATACTCCCTAATCTATTTATTTAGTGCTATACTAATCAAACTCCCAAGAAACTATTGACCTATAAAAAATAACGAAATTCATCTGGAAGAACAAAAGGTCAAGAATTTCAAGAGAACTAATGAAAAAAAATCAAATGAAGGTGGCCTAGCTGAACCAGATCTAAAACTATATTCTAAAGCAGCGATCATCAAAACCATTTGCTACTGGCTAAGAAAAAGACTAGTTGATCAGTGGAATAGGTTAGGTTCACAGGACAAAATAGTTAATAAATATAGCAATCTAGTGTTTGACAAACCCAAAGATACCAGCTTTTGGGATAAGAACTCACTATTTGATAAAAACTGCTGGGAAAATTGGAAACTAGTATGGCAGAAACTAGGCATTGACCCACACTTAACATTGTATACCAAGATAAGATAAAAATGGATTCATGGTCTATGTATAAAGAATGATATTATAAATAAATTAGAAGAACATAGGATAGTTTACCTCGCAGACCTGTGGAGGAGAAAGGAATTTGCGACCTAAGAAAAATTAGAGATCATTATTAATCATGAAATAGATAATTTTGATTATATTAAGTTAAAAAGTTGTTATACAAACAAAATTAATATAGACAAGATTAGCAGGGAAACAATAAACTGGGAAAACATTTTTACATCCAAAGGATCTGATAAAGGCCTCATTTCCAAAAAATATAATTGATTTATAAAAAATCAAGCCATTCTTCAGTTGATAAATGGTCAAAGGATATGAACAGACAATTTTCAGTTGAAGAAATTGAATCTATCTGTAGCCACATGAAAAGGTGCTCCAAATCACTATTGATCAGAGAAATGCAAATTAAGACAACTCTGACATACCACTACACACCTGTCAGATTGGCTAAGATGACAGAAAAAAATAATGATGAAAGTTGGAGGGGATGTGGGGAAACTGGTACTCTGATACATTGTTGGTGGAATTGTGAACAGATTCAACCATTTTGGAGAGCAATTTGGAAGTATAATCAAAAAGTTATCAAACTGTGCATATCCTTTGATCCAGCAATGTTACTACAGGGTTTATATCCCAAAGAGATCTTAAAGGAGAGAAAGGAACCCATATGAGCAAAAATGTTTGTGGCAGCCCTTTTTATAGTGGCAAGCAACTGAAAATTGAATGGATGCACATCAGTTGGAGAATGGCTGAATAAATTATGGTATATGAATGTTATGGAGTATTATTGTTCTGTAAGACATGACCAGCAGGATGATTTCAGAGAGGCCTAGAGAGACTCAAATGAACTGATGCTAAGTGAAATGAGCAGAACCAGGAGATTATTATATATGGCAACAACAAAACGATATGATGGTCAATTCTGGTGGACATGGTTCTCTTCAACAATGAGATGATTCAAACCAGTTCCACTTGTTCAGTGATGAAGAGAATCATCTACACCCAAAGAAAAGACTGTGGGAACTGAATGTGGTTCACAACATAGCATTTTCATTCTTCATATTGTTTGTTTGCATTTTATTTTGTTTCTCTTTTTTTCTTTTTCTTGTGTGGCATGATAATTGTATAAATAGATATGCATATATTGGAGTTAACATATTTCTACCATGTTTAACATATATTGGACTACTTTCTATCTAGGGGAGCGTGTGGAGAATGAGGGGAAGGTTTTGCAAGGGCTAATGTTGAAGAATTGTCCATGCATATGTTTTGAAAAATGAAAAGCTTTAATTAAAAAAATTTTGCTAAAAAAAATCTTAAAAAAAAAGAATTGTCTCATTCTACCCTCTTATTTTTTGTTGTTTAATTTTTTGAATTGTGTCCAATATTTCATAACCCCATTTGGGGCTTTCTTGACAAAGATATTGGAGTGGTTTACCATTTCCTTTTCCATCTCACTATACAGATGAGGAAACTGAGGCAAATTTGCATTCAGGAAAATGAATCTTCCTAACTCCAAGCATCTGGGACACAAAAGATAGAAATAGACAATCGTCAGATTTGTGGAATTGATATAACCATAGAGATATGGACTCTGGGATATCGAAGTGCTCCCTAGAGACCAAGGATGCTGATTGGTGCTTAACTCAGGAGAATTCATCATCTAGAGAGAGCATAAGAGGGCAAAGAACCCACATGTGCAAAAATGTTTGTAGAGTCTGTTTTTGTAATAGTAAAGAAATGGAAACCAAGCACACGCCTATCAGTTGGGGAATGGCCGAATAAATTATGGTATGTGACTGTAATGGAATATTATTGTTTTATAAAAAATGATCAGTCGGACCAATTCCAATGAACCTGTGATGAGGAAGGCCATTTACACCCAGAGAGAGGACTGTGGGAACTGAGTGTGGATCACAACATAGCATTCCGACTCTTTTTGTTGTTTGCTTGTACTTTACTTTTTCTCATTTTTTTCCTTTTTGATTTGATTTTTCTTGTGCAGCAAGATAATTGTATAAATATGTGTGCATATATTGGATTTAACATATATTTTTACCATGGAGGGGCAATTAGGTGGCACAGTGGGTGCTGCTGAAGTGCTGGTGCCCTGAAGTAGGGAGGACCTGAGTTAAAATCTGGTCACAGTCACTTAACACTACCTAGCTATGTGACCCTGGACAAATCGCTTAATTTCAATTGCCTCAGGAAAAAACAAAAAACAAAAAACGAATATACATTGGATTACTTGCCATCTAGGGAAGTGAGTGGAGGAAAGGTGGGGGGAATTGGAACATGAGGTTTTGCAAGAATTAATGTTGAAAAATTATCCATGCATGTTTTTTGAAAATTAAAAAGCTTTAATAGAAAAATAATTAAAAAGAAGAAATGATCAGCAGGGTGATTTCAGATTTACATGAACTGATGCTGAGCGAAATGAGCAAAACCAAGAGAACATTGTACACAGCAACAAGAAGATTGTGTGATGAACAGCTCTGAAGGATGTGATTCTTTTAAAAAGTGAGGTGATTCAAGGCAATTCCAATAGACTTGTGATAGAAAGTGCCATCCACACCGGAGAGCTGGTAGATCACAGCATAATATTTTTACCTTTTTTGGTTTATTTGCTTGTTTGTTTTTCCTTTCTCATGTTTTTTTCCCTTTTGATAATTTTTTTTGCACAGCATGATGAATATGGAAATATGTTTAGAAGAATTGCACATGATTAACATATCCAACTGCTTGCTATCTTGGAGAGAGGGATGTGGGAGGAGAGAGGGAAACAAATTTGGAACACAAGGTTTTGTGAAGGTGAATGTTGGACACTATCTTTGCACGTATTTGGAAAAAAATACCATTAAAATAAAAGAAAAAGAAGGGACCTTAAAAGTTAGGATGTCAGGATGTCCATTTTATAGATAAGGAAATTGAGGCCCAGAGAGACCAGGTCACTTGTTCAAATTCTCAAGTGGCAGAGCTGGGATTCTAACCTGGGTCCCCTGATTCTAAATCCAGCACTTTTCCCATTATGCCATGTATTCTATTCCATTGTCCTTATATCCTTATCTCCAAAATGAGAGTAGTCGACCAATGCCCATGTTTTGTCAGAAAACCTAATGAAATTAAGCCAGTTCCCTAAAAGAGCAAATAGCTGCCTTAAACCAAAGAATGGTACAGGTAGTTAGGTGGTGCCATAGTACACAGTTTTGGGCCTGGAGTGGGGAATTCTCATTTTCCTGATTTCAAATCTGGCCTCAAGCACTTAACTAGCTGTGTGACCCTGAGCAAATCACTTAACTCTATCTGCCTCAATTTCCTGATCTGTAAGTTGAACTGCAGAAGGAAATGATAAACCAATCCTAGTATCTTTGTCAAGAAAAAAAAATTTGATGTAACTGAAAACTGTTAAAAAAACAAGAGCATTGCTATTGGATTCAGGAAGGTCTGAGTTTAAAATCAGTTTAAGAATTATTAGATATGTGACTTTAGACAAGCCACTTAATTCCCAACTGCCTCAATTTCCTCAGTTGTGAAATTGAGGCACAAATAAGGCACAAGAATAGTACCAACTTCCCAGGGTGATTGTGAGGATCAATATTACTATCTTAACATAATATAAATTATATTTATATATTATTATGTATTTTATTATATTACAACACAAAATTAAATATAAAATTATATCACGTATAAATATATAATATATGTCAGATATTTGTTATAGAATTATATATTATAATTATCATAGCACAACATAAACATTAATATATTTATAAAATGCTTAGCATGTAGTAAGTGCTAAATAAGTATTTATTCCCTTCCCCTTTTTCTGGATATCCAGTTGAAATCTACCTCTCTGCACCTCTTAAACTCACTACTTCTGCTTCTTCTTTCTGGAGACAGGACAAGTTTTATCCCTTTTCTTTATGACATTTCTTTTCACATGGTATGGTCTTAGTGCTTAATCTGGTTACCCATTTCTTTGGACACTTTTCAGCTTTTCTGAATTGGGAATCATAGGAAATGGCCATTCAGAAGCTGAAGAAACATGAATAACCCAGAAAAGAGTCACCCGTGTTTCCATATCTCTTATGTATGTGTGAGAATGGGATCAGCTCTTCAGCTATATATGCTAATACAAAAGAAGAAGAGGGAAAGGAACATACATTTATTAAGTGCCTACTATATATCAGGCATAGTGCTAAACCCTTTATAAATGTTATCTCATTTGATCCTCAAAACAACCTTACTGTGATGTGTATTGTTCAGTTGTTTTAATCAGATCTGACTCTTTGTGATCCCACTTGGGGTTTTCTTGGCAAAGATAATGGAGTGGTTTCTCATTTCCTTCTCCAGCTCATTTTACAGAGGAAGAAACTGAGGCAAAAAGGGTGAAGTGACTTGTCCAGGGTCACACACCTAAAGAGTGTGTCTGAGGCTAGATTTGAAGTCCTGATTAGAGGTCCATGCTCCATTCATTGTATCACTTAGCTGTCTATTATTATTATATCCATTTTGCAGCTGAGGAAACTGAAGCTCCGTTGTTTCATGTGATTTGCTCAGGGTCAAACAGCTAATATCTGAACTTGGGTCTTACTGAATGTTGGCCTGGAGCTCTGTCCACTGCACCACACAGTGCTTGGCAGCATGTTCCAAAATCTGTGTGTATGTGTGTGTGTGTGTGTGTGTGTGTGTGTGTGTGTGTGTGTGAGCAATAGCAGAGCCATGACTAATGAGCAAGAAAACAGACTGATTGAAGTGTTTAGCACCCCGAAGGAGAGACAAGATAGCAGGTCTTATTTGCCAGGTGAGTCAAATCTCCAGTGCTACCACTTCCACTATCCCTTCTATTCATATCCACACACTGAGTCCAAGAGCCCTTGGAATTTGTGTCACCTAGACTAGGGCTTAAACTTCCACTCATGACCCCCTTTTGCCTTTGAGAAATTGTTACATGACCCTGGATATAAAAGTATGTAAAATGGGTATACAAATCATATATTAATGATAATAAACTATAAAAAAGTTTATTTTAAAACAATTCTTTGGGATAATATAATTTTACCATTTATTAAAGATGAAAGCCAATTTGCATAGTAATGAAATGAATATGCTTGTTTATTTTTCCATAAAGAATTAAATCTTGACTAAATATTTGATATTGAAAAGTATTCAGAAACCTTTTACTATTGTCAAATTTATCACAACTCCCCTCCCCATTCAGTTAGGTGATGATCATAATCTACAATTTAAGAAGCTTTGACTTAGACAACCATCCCTATCAACTACCCTTGGGCCTGTTGTGTATAGAGGATGATGCCAGTTTGACTGAAGCACCCTAAGGGAAACATGAGAAGTAATATGTGCAGGAGATTCAAATCACTACCATTTTGACCACCGCCTCCCATCAGATGAAAATATCATAGAACCCTAAGTCCAGGGGCCTAGGGACTAACTCTTCCTTTTCCTTCCACTATTTTTCCTAGCTCAGTCCCAAAAGTGAATATTCCAGGAAATTGCAGCCTAGCAATTGTTCAGGTGCTTTAGACACAGAGCCTGAAGAGCTAGAAAATAAAGTTCTTGCCACTGTCAGATGGTTTAACACTAGAAACTGCTGAGAGAAATGATTATTTCTCTCATATTAATAACTAATTATTGAATCAGGACCAAAGTTCTTCCTCTTTTCTACTTCCTTATCCAGAAATCAACCATTGTGGGAAGTCTTGAGCAAAGACCCAGGTTAAGACCTAATCAGACAGTAAAAGAAATTAAGTATAGGCTAATGGGAGGATTTCTGCTCTTTATAGTTACTCAGATAGATCTGGACTAGAAGTGGATTTCCTCTTTGATTTGTAAGTCTCTTTGACCAGGACGTGTACCCTGAAGAACTTTATTGTGATAATAGCTCTTCTCTTATTGTAATATTCATTCTCCCATTGTTAACCAATCAGAATTGATTGCCATCCTCAGGGACACCCATTCTTCCAAACTTAAGCAGCGAATGGGCTTTGCTTCAGACAAACCTGGGAAAAGACCTTAGCTTAAAAAGACCAAGATCTAGCACTGTATCCAGCTGTCCTGATCCATATCAAGCTGTGGATCCACTGGACCCAGATGGCTGCGGAGGAAAAAGTGAGGAAGGTGATCTTCCACTGCCCTTCCTCCAGCTCACTTGCATGGCATAGTATCACCTCCCTTCTGATATGGTAGTCTTTGAAAATGAAGGACCAGAAGAGCAGATTGTGAGCCCACTACAGCGAGGTATCTTTAGCATCCTAGAATGCCACTGACCTCTTATTATTAACAGTCATCATGCTGACTTTATTAATAGCATGATTAAATTGCCCAGAAACTTTGTGTCTCAAACTTTTTAAACATCAGACTGCTATGGCAGCACTGTGCTAGGTGTTATCAACCACTTTGTTGCCCCATCTTGAGAACTGGGGAACTTTTTCATTTGACTATATATATATATATATATATATTTTTTTTCATTTGACTATATATATGTATATATATATGTATATATACATATATATAGGCAGTCCTTGGGGCAGACGGGTGGTGCAGTGATGGAGTAGGAGGGCCTGAGTTCAAATCTAGTCTTAGATACTTGACACTAGTTGTGTGATCTTGGGCAAGTCTCTTAATCTGGATTACCTCACTAAAAAAAAATGGCATCCTTGAAAGCAGAAAGTATCTTAAATATTTTGTTATTTTCTTTTTTTTTATTTTAATAACTTTTTATTGACAGATAATTTTTACAACATGCCAGGGTAATTTTTTACAGCATTATCCCTTGCACTCACTTCTGTTCTGATTTTTCCTCCCCCTCCCCTCACCCCCTCCCCCAGATGGCAAGCAGTCCTTTACATGTTAAATAGGTTACAGTATATCCTATATATGCACACAATATATGTGTGTAGAACCGAACAGTTCTCTTGTTGCACAGGGAGAATTGGATTCAGAAGATATAAATAACCCGGGAAGAAAAACAAAAATGCAAGCAGTTTATATTCATTTCCCAGTGTTCTTTCTTTGGATGTAGCTGCTTCTGTCCATCATTGATCAATTGAAACTGAGTTAGATCTCTTTGTCGAAGAGATCCACTTCCATCAGAATACATCCTCAAACAGTATCGTTGTTGAGGTATATAATAATGATCTGGTTCTGCTCATTTCACTTAGCATTATTTATGTAAGTCTTGCCAGTCCTCTCTGTATTCATCCTGCTGGTCATTCCTTACAGAACAATAATATTCCATAACGTTCATATGCCACAATTTACTCAACCATTCTCCAATTGATGGGCATCCATTCATTTTCTAGCCACTACAAACAGGGCTACCACAAACATTTTGGCACATACAGGTCCCTTTCCCTTCTTTAGTATCTCTTTGGGGTTTAAGCCCAGTAGTAGCACTGCTGGATCAAAGGGTATGTACAGTTTGATAAGTTTTTGAGCATAATTCCAAATAGCTCTCTAGAATGGCTGGATGTGTTCACAATTCCACCAACAATGTATCAGTGTCCCTGTTTTCCCACATCCCCTCCAACATTCTGCATTGTGTTTCCCTGTCATTCTAGCCAATCTGACAGGTGTGTAGTGGTATCTCAGAGTTGTCTTAATTTGCATTTCTCTGATTAATAATGATTTGGAGCATATTTTCATATGACTATAAATAGTTTTAATTTCTTCATCTGAGAATTGTCTGTTCATATCCTTTGACCATTTATCAATTGGAAAATGGTTTGATTTCTTATAAATTAGAGTCAATTCTCTAAATATTTTAGAAATGAGGCCTTTATCAGAACCTTTGATTGTAAAAATGTTTTCCCAGTTTATTGTTTCCCTTCTAATCTTGTCTGCATTAGTTTTGTTTGTACAAAAACTTTTCAATTTGATATAATCAAAATTTTCTATTTTGTAGTCAATAGTGATCTCTTGTTCTTCTTTGGTCATAAATTCCTTCCTCTTCCACAGGTCTGAGAGGTAAACTATCCTATGCTCTTCTAATTTATTTATAATCTCATTCTTTATGCCTAGGTCATGAACCCATTTTGACCTTATCTTGGTGTACTGTGTTAAGTGTGGGTCAATGCCTAGTTTCTGCCATACTAATTTCCAATTTTCCCAGCAAATTTTGTCAAATAATGCATTTTTATCCCGAAAACTGGGGTCTTTGGGTTTGTCAAACACTAGATTATGAAAGTTATTGGCTGTTTTGTCCTTTGAATCTAACCTACTCCATTGATCAACTAGTCTATTTCTCAGCCAATACTAGATAGTTTTAGTAACCGCTGTTTTATAACATAATTTTAGATCTAGTACAGCTAGGCCACTTTCATTTGATTTTTTTTCATTAATTCCCTTGAAATTCTTGACCTTTTGTTTTTCCATATGAACTTTGTTGTTATTTTTTCTAGGTCAAAATAGTTTTTTGGGAGTCTGATTGGTATAGCGCTAAGTAAATAGATTAGTTTAGAATGTTTTGTTATTTTCAAGGTTTAGCACAGTGCTTGCCACATAGTGCCTAATAAATATATTTTTTCATTTATTTATAATTAACATAGTAAAGCATACTGCTCTCTGCAAGGGCACAATTTCTCCTTTCTTCCCTTTATGCTCAGGTTCTTGGAGGGCCTATAAACCCACATGAGACTAGGGTCAGAGGCCACCTCTCCTGCTTTTGTACCAGGTGAAAATAAGTCTTGGTTACAGCTCTGGTTAGTAATAACAGTAATAACACCTTGATTTACATAGCACTTTAAGGTTTGAAAAGTACTTTACAAATATTTTATTCTCACAACAATCTAGGGAGACAAGTGCTATCTTAATCTCATTTTACAGGTGAAGAAATTGACAGATTTGTGACACTTGACAAAGTGAACACAAGACAGAATTTGATTTTAGATCTTCTTGACTGAAGTTCAGTGCTCTACCCACTGTGCTGTTTTAAGTCTGTCTTAAGTCTTGCCTAATATCTATTCCTGTTTAATAATAACGATAACATTTATATAGTACTAACTATATGCAGGACACTGTACTAAACTTTTTACAATTATCTTATTTGATTCTCACAATAATCCTGGGAAATAAATACTATCATTATTTCCATTTTACAGATGGGAAAACACAGGCAAAACAAAAGTTAAATGACTTGCCTAGAGTCACACAGCTAGCGAGTATCTAAAGCCAAATTTGAATCCAAGTCTCCCTGATTTCCAGTCCAATATCTATCCATTGTATCTATCACCTAGCTGTCTCAGTCATTGGTGTTATAATTAGACTCATCTGTCTTAAATCTTGCCTAGTGTCTGTCCCTGTTTTGTGAACTCATGGGAGTTTCATAATAGTGAGTTGAAGGGGATGGCGAGCTGGTACCGTAGAATATGTGTGTGTGTGATGGGGGTGAGGATGAGGTGGAGTACAGTAACTCTTGAGAATCCTAGAACACAGACCAGCTAGTCCAAATCTCCCATGTTCCAATTTTCATTAAGAAACCGAGGCAAAGGGGCAGCTATGGTGGATAATCACCTGTTCTGAAGTCAGGAGGACCTGAGTTCAAATCTGGTCTCAGACACTCAACACTTCGTGGCTGTGTGACCTGGGTAAGTAACTTTTTTTTTTTAAATTTTTATTTAATAATTACTTTACATTGACAGAATCCATGCCAGGGTAATTTTTTTTACAACATTATCCCTTGCACTCGTTTCTGTTCCGATTTTTCCCCTCCCTCCTTCCACCCCCTCCCCTAGATGACAAGCAGTCCTATATATGTTAGATATGTTGCAGTATATCCTAGATACAATATATGTTTGCAGAACCAAACAGTTCTCTTGTTGCACAGGGAAAATTGGATTCAGAAGGTATAACTAACCCGGGAAGAAAAACAAAAATGCAGATAGTTCACATTCGTTTCCCAGTGTTCTTTCTTTGGGTGTAGCTGCTTCTGTCCGTCATTTATCAATTGAAACTCAGTTAGGTCTCTTTGTCAAAGAAATCCACTTCCATCAGAATACATCCTCATACAGTATCGTTGTCGAAGTGTATAATGATCTCCTGGTTCTGCTCATTTCACTTAGCATCAGTTCATGTAAGTCTCTCCAAGCCTCTCTGTATTCATCCTGCTGGTTATTCCTTACAGAACAATAATATTCCATAACATTCATATACCACAATTTGCCCAGCCATTCTCCAATTGATGGGCATCCATTCATTTTCCAATTTCTAGCCACTACAAACAGGGCTGCTACAAACATTTTGGCACATACAGGTCCCTTTCCCTTCTTTAGTATTTCTTTGGGATATAAGCCCAATAGAAACACTGCTGGATCAAAGGGTATGCACAATTTGGTAACTTTTTGGACATAATTCCAGATTGCTCTCCTGAATGGTTGGATTCGTTCACAACTCCACCAACAATGCATTAGTGTCCCGGTTTTCCCGCATCCCCTCCAACATTCATCATTATTTTTTCCTGTCATCTTAGCCAATCTGACAGGTGTGTAGTGATATCTCAGAGTTGTCTTAATTTGCATTTCTCTGATCAATAATGATTTGGAACACTCTTTCATATGAGTGGTACCTGGGTAAGTAACTTAACCCCAATTGCCTCAGGGGAAAAAAAGAAGAAGAAGAAATTGAGGCATTGAAAATTTGACTGAAATTAAGGAGGGTTGAAGCATGGAATGATGGAATAGAGGAAGGGGTTGACTTTCTGAATGTTCTCAGGCCTCTATTCCTGGAGTGGGCAGACACTAGCTGTCAATCAATAGATCTGTGTTTTAGTCTCAATTCCACTTGTAAGCAGCTGGATGATATTGGTCAAATGATTCCTCTGGTTTCAATTTCTCCTTCTGTTGGATGATATTTTCCTTGGAGTCTGTCACTTTCTCTGACAGGCCCATTTCCCCTCTCCCTCCCAGATTCCCATTTGGGTGATTAAGATCCCCATAGGCAGGGAGTACCAAGGGTGGTGATGATATTTGTCCCACAGTGGGGCCTCTGGGGCACTCTCATCTCCTCCATCCCACCCACCTTGACCATGTAGCCTGTTATCTCTGATGTGGCAGATAAGATAAAGATTTTCCGGACTAGAGCACATTGGGAACCATCCGTGAAACCATTTCCAGGTGTGGGGTGTGGCAAGACGGAAGGTTAGTGGGTGTTTGAGGGAGATAAGGCCAGGACAAGTACATCTCTGGCTCAGCTCTGTACACAGATGCCACTTACATTGACAAACAAACTCTTCTTACCTCAAGAAACTCAGGGGCCCCAGATATTGGCACAAGAGAAGCCCATTTCCTCTTCTCCCACCCTCATCCCCCATCCTGGCCAGAGATGGATATCCTTGATTCATGGGTTCCTAATAGTGATAAATAGCTTGGAAGAGGTCTCAGAGGTCAATGTGTACTCTGGAACATAGGGGTGAGGGTTTTGGGGATGAAACTCTTACAAAGTTACAAAGTGACTGATTACAGTCACTTTGGGGTCTGTAATGTGGATTTTTTCTGTGTGTGTGTGTGTGTGTGTGTGTGTGTGTGTGTGTGTGTATGTGAGAGAGAGAGAGAGAGAGAGAGAGAGAGAGAGAGAGAGAGAATGAGAGAGACAGAGACAGAGACACACACACACAGAGACAGAGAGACACAGAGACAGAGAGACACAGAGAGCGACAGAGACAGAGAGACACAGAGAAAGACAGAGAGAAAGGCACACAGAGAGAGACAGAGACAAAGAGAGAAAGACACAGAGAGAGAGACAGAGAAATAGAGAGACAGAGAGATACAGAGAGCGACAGAGACAGAGAGACACAGAGAGAGAGAGACACAGAGAGAGAGAGAAAGAGAAAGGCACACACAGAGAGAGAGAGAGAGAGAGAGAGAGAGAGAGAAAGACAGAGAAAGAGAGAGAGAGACAGAGACACAGAGAGAGAGACAGAGAGAGAGAGAGAAAGAGAGAGAGAGAGAGACAGAGAGAGAGAGAAAAAGACAGAGAGAGAGAGAGACAGAGAGAGAAAGACAGAGAGAAAGAGAGAGAGAGAGACAGAGAGAGAGACACACAGAGAGAGACAGATAGAGACACAAAGAGAAAGAGAGAGAGAGAGAGACATAGAGAGAGACAGACAGAGACAGAGACAGAGAGAGACAGAGACTGAATGAGTTTAGATTATTTTGTATATAGGAGAATGTGAGAGTGTGCTTAAGCCCATATGCTAGTGTGAGTTTACTTCATTGTATAAAACTACTCAGGAAATGGTGTGTTTGAAAAATTGTAGATGCCTGAAGCCTGGATGCTCCAATTATTTTTTGAGCTACTAGAGTTTGATCTTCTGTTCTCCCAGGGAATATCCAGCAAGGAATCTCTTGGATCCAAGAGGCATTAATTTCCCTCTCTGCAGAGAGGCCTTTCCCATTTTCCACAGAGATGAATCTGCAGCTAAGACTTCTGCACATGAGGGTTGCAAAAGACATGTGGAGGAAACCAGAGAGAAGGAATGGAGGTCCCTGCCTCCCCCCTTCCCCCTCCATTCTTAGTACCTGGAGGCTGAAGCCTCAGTTTTTAAGAGTCAATTGAATTGCCCCCGGAGCATATGATCTGATCTTTTTCTATACCAATCTTTTCCTATTCCCTTGCCAGGAAGCAGGTGAGGATAATGAAGCTGAAAAGGAGAGCTAGGAAGGGGTCCAGGTGTCATGATTTACAACCTGACAAACCTGGAGGCCCCTCTGTTCCCTTCCCAGATGTCACTGCCACATTCATCCAAGGCAGTGGTGCAGATGGAAGGTGATTGTTCATTTATTTCTCCCCCTCCTTCCCTGTTCTCTAATTGCTGATGGGTGACTGATCTGATATAGTCAGAACTAATGATTTTTCCATGGGTTTTAGAACTAATGGAGATGTTAAAGAGGAAAAGAATAAATGACACATAGTGGTTTCAATCCCCTCCTTTCTTCTCCAACACATATTTACATCCTGCCCCAAGATAAGTGGATAGTAAAAAGCATGGAAGACAGCAAAGGGATAGATAGGATAATAGCCTCAGGAGTCTCAGATGGGAAGAGGAGAGGAGAAAGGAAAGCAGAGGGATGGAGATGAAGAACAAAAATAGGAGGAGAGAAAAAACACAGAAAGGATGATTAGGAGAGACTAATTAGGATCAGTGATTTAGAGTCAGAAGGGATGGCTTTATATGTCATCTGATCTGACCCCCTCATCTAACAGATGAGGCAACTAAGGAAAATTGCCAAAGTTCATCTAAGTTATAAGTGGCAGAGCTGAAATTGCAAACTTAGTTTTCTAACTGCTAATTTTGAACTCTTATCTTATGCCACTAATAGATTTCTTCCCAAGATTAGAGAGATCAAGAGATCAAGAGTCTCAGTAGAGACAAAGCGAGAAATAGGAACTTTCCCCCTGGAATTGGAGGAGAGAAGAATCTGGGGGAGGGGAGGAGAGAGAAATAAAGAAAAGGGATAAGAGAAATAAAGGGAGGAGAGAGAAATGAGAAAAGATGGGGAGAGAGATGAGAGAGAAAAATGGAGAGGGAAGAGAAGAAAGCTAAATGGGGGAGAGAGAGAAATGGAGGAGAGAAATAAGAAGAGAAGGGGAGAGAGAAACGGAGGGGAGAAATGAGAGAAATGAGAAGAGATGAGAAAGAGAAATGAGTGAGAGAGAAATGGAGAAGAACGATAAGAGACAAGGAGCAAGAGAGATGGAGAAGAGAGCGATTAAAAAAAGATGAGGTAGAGATGATGAAGAAAGATAAGAAGAGATGAGGGAAAGAGATAAATGAAGGAGAGATAAGAGGAAAGGATGAGGACAGAGATAAATGGGGGTGAGAGATAAGAGAAGGAAGGGAATAAATAGATGAGAGGAGATGGGAAGAGAGATGAGAAGAGATGGGGGAGAGAAAGAAATGGAAGAGAAAGATAAGAGGAGAGAAAAATGGAGAAAAGAGATGAGAAGAGATGGGGAGAGAGAAATGGAGAAGAAAGATAAAAAGAGATAAAGAAGAAAGATAAATGGAGGACAGAGATAAATGGAGGAGAGAAATGAGAGGAGATGAGAGAGAAAAATGGAGAGAAGAGGTAAGAACTGAGAGAAATGGAGAAGAGATAAGGAGAGAGAGAAAAATGAAAGAGAAATATAGAAAGAGATGAGGGAAAGAGAAATGGGGAGAGAGAAATAGAGAAGAGAGAAAAGAAAAGAGAAAAGAGGAGATGAGATGAGGAAAGAGATAAATAGGGAAGAGAAGTAGAAAATAAAGTAAGAAAAGATGAGAAGGATACATGACAGATAAGGGGAGAAGAGAAATAAGAGATAAGAGAGATGAGAGAGAGAGAGGTAAATTGAGGAGAGAGAGATAAGAAAAAATGAGGAGAAAGATGGAGGAGAGATGAGAGATGAGGAAGCGATTTAAATGGAGAAGAGATAAGAAAAGAGATAAATGGAGAAGAGAGATAAGAAGAGAAGGGGAGAAAGATAAGTGATGGGGAAAGAGAAATGGAGGAGAGAGATGAGAAGAGATGGGGAGAGAGAAATGGAGAAGAAAGATATTTTTTAAGGTGAAAAATAAATTGAGGAGAGAAATAAGAGAAGCAGAGAGATAAATGGAAGAGAGATAACGAGATGAGGGTGAAAGATGAGTAATGGGGGAGAGAGAAATGGAGGGGGGAGATGAGATAAAGAGAGAAATGGAGGAGAGAGATAAAAAGAGGAGAGAGATATATGGAAGAGAGAGATGAGAAGAGATGAGGGAGAGAAATGGAGGAAAGAGATAAGAAGACATGAAGAGGTAAATGGAGAGAAGATATAAGAAGAGAAGAGGAGAGAGATAAGAAAACATGAGGGGGAGAGGTAAATGGAGGAAAAAGAGAGAGATGGGGAGACATAGAAAATGAAGAAGAAAGTGAGAAGCGACAGGAAGAGGAATGGAAAAATAGAGAAGTAGAGATAATGAAAGAGAAAAGAGGCAGAGATAAGAAAGAGAGATTAAACAACTCTGATGGATGTGGCTCTCCTCAACAATGAGATGATTCAGGACAGTTCCACTGGTCTTATAATGAAGAGAACCATTTGCACCCTGAGAGAGACCAGTAGGAAGTGAATGTGGACCATGACATTGTATTTTCACTCTTTTTGTTGTTGTTTGCTTGCATTTTGTTTTCTTTTTCATTTTTTCCTGTTTGATTTGATTTTTCTTATGTAACATATTTGTGGAAATATATGTGGAAGAATCACACATGTTTGTAACATATTTCATCACTTGCACTCTAGGAAAGAGAGTAGGGGGGAGGGAGGGAAGATTATTGGTACACAGGGTTTTGTAGGGGTGAATGATGAAAATTGTCCACATAGGAGCAGCTAGACGGCACAGTGGATAGAGCATCAGTCTTGAAGTCAGGAGGATCTGAGTTCAAATCTGATCTCAGACACTTAATACTTCCTACCTGTGTGACCCTGGGCAAGTCACTTAACCCCAATTGCCTAAGGGGGGGGGGAAGAAAATTATCCATGCATTTTGAAAATAAAAAGTTTTAGTTAAAAAATACTATGAAAAAGAAAGATAGATAAAAATCTTGGAGATGAAAATATCTGGGTTCAGATACAAACTAAGTGTATTATTCTTAGCAAATGATTTAATTCTCCAGAGCCTCAGACAACTCTGAGTTGAGTTAACCATTCTACACGGGTAGAGGCTGATGAAATCAAATCTATGGACTATTTTTATTTTTTTCTTTTTACCTTGGTCCTGACTAACTAACCCATCTTCTGCTCTGTCACCATATTTTATAATCTCCCAACCCCATTTCTGCTTTCTAGTCTCTGAAGGAATCAATTTCTTATTAAATCTCTTGTTTCTCTTCTCCAGGTAATTAGCAAAACCTTCTAGAGATGGCCTGTTTTCTGTCTTCAGACTCAAGAATACCTATGTTCTTTTTCTATTCTGTTTCCTCATATCTCTTTTGCTGAACACTATGTCAATTGTTATCTGCACAGTGCCCTCTCATCACCTGCCTGTCCTTTATTTTTACAAAAAGCCCCCAGAAAACTAATAGCTTTTTTCCCCATCTGGTCTAGGTCTTGTTCTTCCCTTCTATCAGCTACTCTAATATAATGTCCCCCACAATACACAACTGTATTTTAAAAGTAAATCCCACTAAGGTCAAATTTAACTTTAAAAAGACTTGAGACCTTCAGCCCATTTGTATGGTGTAGTGTGACTTAGCAGATAAAGTGCTAGACTTGGAATCAAGAAAGCCTCCTTTTGACATTTACTAGCTGTATGACCATAGATGAATCACTGAGTAAGACTTAATTATTAAGTTATTTTTGTCAGTCAATAAACAAGCATTTATGAAGTTCTTTTTAATGTGTCAAGAACTGTGCTGAGTTCCAAGAGAGAAGCAAAAAGCAAAAACAAAAATTCTTCTCTCAGTAACTTAGACACTTTTTTTTAGGGGTGTGAATCAAGATTTAACTTTTTATTGAACTTCTGCTTTACATATTTATTCTCTTTCTATGGGTTTGAGAGTAGATTTTTTTTTTTTTTGTATAGCAGAACATGAACTCATTAATGAGTTGCAGCTACATTTCTTTCCAAAACACAATTAAAACATTCTAATGAATCATATTGGGGTTGACAATATAGAAAAATTAGAATATAAATTCTAAAAGGAAACTTATTTTTCTGCTATTATTTTAAAATTTGTATCTTGTGTTCACTGATCCCTTTTGAGATAGATTGTTGAAACGGGATAGTGCTAGACCTAGATTTAGGAAGTTCCTAGTTAAAATCTGAATTTTCATGTTAACTAGTTGTGAGATCTTGGGTAAGTCCATTTCCTCATCTGGAAAATGGGGATAATAAGAGCACCTACCTTCCAAGGCTGTTGTGAAAATAAAATGAAAATCGAAAATATTTGTAAAATACCTGGCACATGATAGGTATTCATAAAATGATACTGTTATTATTTTATTTATTCTTACAGCTTTTTAAAAAGTTATAGATGAGTACATTGGTAGGAGTGTTTCCAGAATGAAGAAATCATGGAACCTTTTAATATTGATTCAGAGCTTTTCAGTAATGGAGTAGAAACAAGAAAAGAAGTACATTAACATTTTGTTGGGAGGGAAAATTTTCCAGGTCATCTTGGTGGATTTCAGCCAAGCCACATTCCTTCTCTTTCCAGTGCTTGCTTTTCTCTGTTCCATTATGGTTCAGGATCCTTTGCGATTAACCTTAACTAGTGTTTTTAATATTCCTTCCTCATAATCCCTCAAATTGGCATATACAGTCCATATTTAAATCATCTGGTCTTAATTTAGTAACAGTGTTTGTCCTGACGATGTCAGGATAGCTTCCTGCTCCTCCCTTCAGGGAGTTCCCCGAGGACAAGGATTGGATTTCCTTTATCAGATCCCTCCAACTGAGATCCTTTCCCAGAGACGGGAACTAATATGGGCTGTGGAAGGGAGATGTGTTCATTCCATATGATACAACTCACTGATAAAGAATACTTTCCAGAAAATCAGAGTAAGTTGACTTAAAAACAGGTAATTAAAAGGAGCCATAGGATGCTACCCCTGGAAAGCTTTACAAATAGGACCAACAGCTCTCTGTCTTGGATGTTATACTCACAAAACTGCCTAGAGACAAAGGGTTAGAGAATGTAATATTAGTTGCTCCCAAAATTTCTCCCAAGAATATGATTATTTCATGAATTTGATTTTTTTTTACCATTTTATCTTAATGTAATTGATTTCCTTTATAGATCCATGTATTTTATGAATTTTAAACATTCTTCTGAGAAGGGTCCATAAGAAAGCTTCACCAGAATACCAAATGGGGTCCATGACATCACAAAGCTTAAGAACACATTCTCAAGAGGACCTGGGACTCCCCAAAATCTCTTTATTTCCCCATGATGAATTTTGAGATGTCAACAGTTCCATCTAGTCAATCAGGTAGGGAAGGATCAATTCTGCTGATCAATTAAAAGGATGGAAGAATGGATTTCATCTGTCTTTAGATGCTCTGTCCATCAACTCTCCTTAGGTGGACTGTCCTTCCCTTTCATTCTTAGGAACCCTCCTCCTAGCCTATAACCAGTAAATTCTATCTTTACATCTTTGTTCCAGATATGATTCTGTTTCTGTCACTGTTTCTCCATCTCTGTGTGTGCAATACCTAAAGCTTTAGTATGTCTCCTTACTTCTCATCTGTTTCACTGTCTCTTGAGTTCTTTTAATTTTACTTGTGAATTTTATTGAAATCATTATCTCATTCTCCATTTCTCTATTGATTGATATTTGGTTTGTTTTCTTTCTTTCAATCTATTAGTTCTGTTCATTTCACTGTCTCACTCTCATTATCTCTCTCCCTTTCTGTATTTCTTGATTTCTCTCAGCCTATTAGTTCAGGCTCTGTCCCTTTCCACAAGCTAGGATTAGATATGATGTCTCAGCAGAATGGAAAATGAAAAGCAATGAATGATTTTCATGTGATTATTACATAGCTTCTAGGAATCCATTCGCTGCTCTGGTGTCAACCAGAGATAACCTGAGTATCTCCCTATATCACCCACCTTCCCCAAATCTTCTGTGAGTCCAAAGGAGCTGTTGAAGGTGCTGAATCTGACTTCTCCATAGAGGTGGGATGGAGATCAGGTTCTAGACTTCTATTAGTGTGGGGATGTTGGTCTAATGAAGACATGGTCTCCTATACATTCTTGGTGTAATTCTTATTTTCAGACTCCAAAATAAGTTGGGATAGCTTGGGAAGGGAGGTGAGGGACTGGAGGGAGTCATCTCTTATTCTTCATAAGGCTTGGGGGATATCCCAAGTATTTGAGTGCTTGGCTCTCTCTACTGCTGTATTCAAATCTTAGGTAGATAACACACTTCCCTTGAAAAAATCAGTGGTCTTGGTTCACCTCACCATTCCTTAAGAAGATGGTATTGAATGTCTGGTCAGGCAGAATTCTAATGATTGATAACTTCTTTGGCCCCCTTAGCCTGGCTTGTACCTGGCTGGCACCATCTGAGTGCATTTGAGTCATCTGAGATGCAACTGTTTCTGAGAATGAAAGTTTGTAAAGTTTACTACTGCCCAGCATATAAATCCTGGTCTATGTAGAGATAGAGGAGGCTAGGTAGTACAGTAGATAGAACAGTAGACCTGAAGTTTGGGAGACCTAAGTTTAAATCTAGCTTCAAATATTTACTAATTTTATGACCTTGCACAAATCACTTAAGTTATTTCTGCCTCAATTTCCTTTACTGTGAATTGGGGGATAATAGTAGCACTTACTTGCCTCATGAGGATCAAATGAGATACTGTTTGGGAAGCTCCTAGCATAGTGTGTGGTAAGGGCTTAATAAGTACTTGTTTCCTTTTGGAGAGAGGACATACAAAAAGGGCATCCTTTTGATAGGATTCTAATTGTTGGCTCCAACCCCAAGCCTCACAGAAATAACTAGCAAAAAGCAGATCAGCATGCCCTGATGACCACATCATCTAGTTTAGGTATAGTATAGAAATCAGTGAATAAGAGAGTAGCAACAACAGAATACAGAACAGACATTGGACCGCAAACCTTCATAGATCTTTTCCCCAACATGGTGCCTGCACAGTTTCCCTTTTTTTTTTTTTTTTTTTTTTTTGCTGTTCTTGGATGAACCTATGGTTACAATGTCATTATCATACATTAATACCCCTGGCCACCCTCCCACCCCGTTGGGTTTTTCTGTACGCATAACTGCCTGCAGAGTTCCACCAAGGCTTTAGGACCTCACCATGTCAACAAATTCCTCCTACAACCTCATATTTTACATATCTTCTGGTGTAATCAGCACCATTTACTCTATTAAAATCCTTGTCTTGCTTTGCTGGGCTGCTGACTCCTTCAGAGAGCCTGGTTTACCAACTCGGTGTTTAAATGTCATTAAATGCCTTTGCTTAGGTTGGAGACCAAGCCTGATTTTTTTCAGAGACAAAACCATGACACACCCCTGATACCTTAGCATTTCAGACCTTCTACAAGGCACTTCCTCCTTTCCACATGAAGTCCAGGGGCTAAAAAAATTATTCAATCCAATCACCAACCACAATGTCTGAAAAACCTTCCTTTTTTTTTTTTTTTACTACTTCACCTAATACTTCTAACTGCTCCTACCCCCCAGAAGTCTCTCCTTTACCCACCCAAGTGAGCTGAATAAATGTTGGAATGAGACTTTAGAAGCCAACCAGTCAGCTCCCTCCTCCCATGTATTGATCAGATAAAATAAAATGTCTGGATGGACAACTATGGTGAGTGAGGCAGGTTTGGCATGGATTCAAAATAGGGAACTCATCCTATTGATTCTATACCCTCTAGAAATCTATCTTACCCTGCAATAGGAGGGGAATGAGATATGGAAAAGGGAGGAGAGTGATAGATATAAAAGGGAAGGGAGAGGTCAGTTCCAAAACACTTTTGAGGAGAGACAGGGTGAAAGGAGAGAAAATAAATGAAAGGGGGATACAGTTAACAATAGTAATTGTAAAAAGAATTTCAAAGCAAATTTTTCTGATAAGGTCCTATTTCTCAAAGATAGAGGGAACTGAATCAAATTATAAAAAAGAAGAGCCATGCCCCAATTAATAATGATCAAAAGATATGATCTGTGTTCAAAGGGCTATAAATTATCCTTTGACCTAACAACACTACTACTAGGCATGAATACTAAAAGAAATTTTTAAAAAAGGAAAATGACCTATATGTACAAGATATATTCATAGCAGCTCTCTTCTCAGGGCAAAATAATTGGAAATTAAGGAAATGCCCATCAATTGGGGAATGTCTCAATAAACTATTGTATGTGCTTATGATAGAATTATTGTTCTATGGGAAATGATGAGTGGGATACTTTCAGAAAAAAACCAACAACACATTACCTGGAAAGTCCTCTATGAACTCAAGCAAAGTGAAATGTACTATATACAAAGTAATAGCAATGTTCTGGGAGAACTAGTTGTAAATGACTGCTATTCTCAGCAAAGTAATCATCCATGACTACTATGAAGGATTTAGGATGACAAATCCTATCCATACCCAAAGAAGGAACTAACTGTCTGAAAACAGATTGAAGGATTCTCTCTTTCTCTATCTCTCTCTCTTTTTAAACTTAATTTTTCTTGAGGGTTTTTATTTTCATTAGGATGGTAGATCTGTTTTCTTTCACAACTTGACTTTTATAGAAATGTTTTTTCATAATTTCACATGTGATTTCTTACTTGTGGGTGGGGATAAGAAACGGAATCTAGAATTCAAAAATTTAAAAAACATGTAAAAATGTTTTTGAATGCAATGGGGAAAAATATTAAATAAATCAAAAATAGATTCTATATACTCACCACACCTGGTCCTTTTTTTATTCAGCTAAGGGGATGAGAAAGGTGGAGTGGGGATTCCTTTTCAGAGGGACCTTCATCATTATCTCTATCAGTCTAACCCACCTCAGTTCCTAAGGAGGTAGCAACAGCATCCTTATCAATGTTGGTAAAGAAGTCAGATGATCCTATTAGATGGGGAAGGAGGGACCTCCCCCTCTCAATCACCACCTTCTTTTGCCCTCCCCCTCTCCTAATGCCCTCTCCTTTCCCCTCCCTTCCTTCTTCTCTAGCAGTTATAAACAAGCCCCAGGAGGAGAAAACCCCGGAGGGAGTCGGCTGGGCCCAGCAAATAGCTTCAACCCCTACTCTTTCTTTGCTTTATCTGCTTCTTGTTCCTAAGCTCCCAAATTGATACAGTGAGTATTTAAACAAGGTACAATCAAGGGAGGGTTTGGGGACAGGGTAAAGGGTGTCAGAAGGAGACCACCCTCTCCAAGGAATTAAGGGAAACTGAGGAAAATTAAGAGTAAGATAGCAGGGGCTTTAGAGAGGACACTTGGCTGTGAGATGTAGGAGACTAAAAGAGTGAAGGGAGTAACTGGGAGTAAGTGGAGAATCAAGATTGAGACTTTCCCATTAGCCAAATAGAGGCAAGAGTAAGGGAGTCTTTAATAGATAATAGGGTGTTCTGAGGATGGAGGATCTAGATGGTCCTTTGAGAACACCTGAATCTGAGGGTCTTGACCTCTTCGGAGGGAATAAGGAGGATGCTATCAGGGGCTAGCAAGGTTGTGGTAAGAATGGGTGAAGAAGGCCCCAACCAAACTCCTGGCTGGCTTTTCTTTTCCCCCACAGGGTTTCCTCTTTCTGATAACTGGGATTTTGTAGGGAAAGGTCAAGGAATAGACAGGGTAGTGATGGGGAGGTGGGCCAGTTAATTATACCCATATTTCTCAAATATACAAACTGGGTTTGGGAAAACAGTGAATGTGAAGATGTTTGTGAGTGGATTTAGGTGTTTATTCCCAAGTCTGCCTAAATGTTTGTTGGTACCTGTGTATTTCTGGGCAAGTCAGTTCTGTCTCAGCCTCCGTTGCCCCCTGTGTAAAATGAGAGGGTCGATCTCCAAGAAGCCTCCCAGCTCTGAAAGCTAAATGCTTTGAGTGCTGTTGGGAATCTTTGAGAGGGTGAATGGGAAGGGGGTTTGGGAAGGGGAGAAGAGAAACATGATGGGGAGATCGGCTAGCCCTTTCTCTCCTTCTTCAGATGATGACTATTTGGAGGCCAGGGGCGATGTCGGCTGCTCAGCTACTGGCTCTGCTGGCCTGCCTAGGGGCTCTGGTGGAGAGCTACCCCATCAAACCCAAACCCCCGGGTCCAAAGGCCACCCCGGAGGAGATAAATCGCTACTATGACTCACTACGGAATTATCTCAACTTAATCACCAGGCAGCGGTGAGGGGCAAGGCTGTGTACTGGGGAGTGTGTGTGTGTGTGTGTGTGTGTGTGTGTGTGTGTGTGTGTGTTTAACATTCACAAGTGCACTCTGGGTCTTGGCAGGGCTTCTCTCCTGCCCACAGTAGATGAAAGAATACTGGGGAGGAATGGGACTGGGAGAGACATACTTTGAGTCACTTTCTGTATCTTCTCATTCCCCTCAACTCTCTCCTGTCACTCTCGGGCTCTGGGGATATCTCTTCCCCCCAGGGGAGCACCACCAAGCTTCTCAGTGTGAAGATGAAGTGCAGGCCAACCAAGCGCTGACCCCCTCCCCACCTTCTTGCCTTGCCTCCAGGTATGGGAAGAGGGATAGCATGAAAGCAGAAACCCAGCTAGCTGAGATGCTCCCGACAGCAGAGGAAACCAGAACAGCAAGTCTGGGTAAATTCACTCCCTCCTTCCCAAACCCTTTTTCCTTGCATCCCCATCCTCCCAACCACTATCAAGTTCCTAGCAAGTTCCTCAAGGGCAGGGACTTGACCAGGTATCCGTGGCACTTAACACAGGACCTCGCACAAGATAAGAGTTCGGTAGGTTTGTTAAAAATCTGGTGGTTTCTTTCCCTCATTAACCTCTGAAGGGTCCTGTGGTTTTCTTTGATTTATTCCTTCCTTCCTTCCACAAGCAATCAGTAAGTAACTGCAGTGTGGATTGTGTGCTGGGCTAAGCAAAAGAGGAAATAGAAGGCAGGTAAGACTTGGTCCATGTCTTTTAGAAATTAGTGGGGTCAATCCACTGCCTCCCCTCCTTTCTCCATTTCTCCTCTTCCCAGACCAGGATTCTGTATTTCTGCCGTGCTGGCTCTTGTTCCTTCCATATTGTCCAATCTCCCCTGGACACTCTCAGATGGTAATCCATGTTTTCTGATTGGGTCATTCCTCCATCAAGGAATCTTCTCCTCCTCCCCAGGTCCTGCCTACATCCCCTAAATTCTGATTGAGAAGCTTCCTTCTTCTTCCTTCCCTCCAGGTGAGAAGAACTTTATGTTTGGTGATGATTCCAAGTTTTGATGGATCTCATTTACATACCAGATAAAGTCCACCTGGCCAGGACTCCCTGCTCCAATGAATCTGATCCTCCCATTCTTGGGGGAGCACTGAGGGCTAAGTCCTCCATTTCTGCACCTGCAGGAGGGCTATAAGTGACTGTTTCCTGGCTCCTTAATAAAAAGCAAGTTTCATGGAAACACCGTGTCTGTCTCCTTTCTGCGTCTTCCATCAGTCCTTTATTGACCCTTGGCTCTCCATCCTGACAGAGAGAAATGCCAGAGAAACCTGAGCCCAGCAGTGTGAATAAGTTGAGGGAGTGGGAACTCATTTCCAATGTTGAGGTTGCCCTGATCAATTGACCAGGGACATACAGCATCTCCTGGGGCAGAGCTGGCTTTCAAAAGAGAAATGAGGGGAACAAATCTGAATAAAGATAAGATGAAGGTCTTTCCTCTAATAAGAGCAGATACTCTCCCTTTCCCTCCCCACCCCCAGCTCCCAGTCTAATGGGTGCAAACACTAATTCTCCCTTTGAGAACTCTGTCTGATAGTGCACTCACAGACCTTAGGCTCAGTGAGACTCAGAGAAGACCCCTGCCCAGATCTCAGGGAATAAGAGAAAACCACAGACTCAACTCAAAATCAAATTCTGAAAACCAGGGTTTGGGGAATGGGGAGAGGACGGAGGGGAAGCAAAGAGGGGTAAGTATTCATAGAGTCTTCTCTCTATCCAGAAGAGAGCAATCCAGAGTGCCCTAAACATATTGGGAATGAGCTTTTTGAAGGCTTAGGGAGGCAGGAGTATAGAATGCACAGTTAGAGAGGCAACATAGGGAGGAGACACCGAATAAAAGATGGAAGAACTAGGAGAAGGAAGAACGGAATGGCAGCAGATTCCCGAGAGCTGGTGGAGGGAGGTGGGGCCCAAATGAGATTGAGATCCAAGTAGGGGCAGCACAGGGGGTGATCCAGGGTTGTGAAGCTGCTTGAGAAGAAAGTAGATCAAAGGTGGGAGGGAGGCATAGTCTGAGAGAAAAGATCATCTAATGTTTCTTCACTCACAGCTTCCATTCTAGTACAAGTCATTGTTACTCCCTGGATTACTGTTCTACTTCCCTGCTAATTTTATCATGTATTTTTGGTCTTTGAACTTTATATTAAAATTGGATTGTGTTCATCTGGAATAGGGAGGAATCCACTTCTTCGGCTTCAGATTTTTATGCTGCAGTTTTCAGAGTAAGTTTGCAGGAGGTGGGTGGGGGGGAGAAGGGGGGAGAGTTGTGGGGGGAGGGGTCTGCAAGTTCTGCAAGTTTTTGGTGCTTTCCAGGTGGTGTCTAATCCAGGGAGAGGTGTGGTCACTGGTCTCCAGGTCTCCAGTCTGGTCTTTCCCCAGGCAGGGCCACCCACCCCTTGTAATTGCAAACACTAGCCCTCCTCTTGGCCCTAGAACTGTGAGAAGGATCCCCGCTCTCCTGGGACTGACCACATACGCTCTTCTTGTCATGGAAGCACAACCCAGACTGTGTATGTGCAACAGGGTTGCCAATCAGAGCTGGCTACACCCAGAGCCAGCACCAGGTCCCCTGTACTCACTGTCTGACCACTTGTCTGACTCCCTGATCATCTCTGGGCTGAGAGATCCCAAAGCTGCTTCTGCTGTTGCTGCCACTGGGTGTTTGTGCTCTGGACAGGGCTCCACCCTGGAAGTCTTCTTAAGACTTTCTTACTTTTCTCAGGCCAGAAAAATATCCACCCTTATCTTTTGTTGGCCCTGCCAGTCTAAAATCTGATATGAGGCAGAATTCTGGAGTTGTTGAGAGCGGTCAGCTTCGTTGTTGCCTCTAATCTGTCATTTGGGGTCCCAACCTCTTGATCTCACACCGTGTCCCTCTCAGGATTAGCATTTGGTCGCCTACAGTCAGGAAGGAATTCCAAGGCAGAAGAGGCAAGTGGGGTTTGAGATGCCATTTCAAGCTCATGCAGGCCAGCATTGCACTGGCTGCCATGTCTGAGCAGGTTGTCATTCTTGCTGGGTTAGGGGGGATACCCTTCCAAGGAGAAGTTTGAACAGTCCAGAGGAGAATAATAATCACATTATATAATAAAAAGTATAGTAACATTTACTGTATTTACATAGTGCCTGAATTCTGCAAAGCACTTAAAAAATTATCGTGATTTCTCTTCACAACAAGCCTGAGAAATAGATGCTATGGTTATGCCCATTTTACATGTAACTCATTTTACACAGTTGAGGAAATTGAGAAAGACAGAAGGAATTTGCTCATACAGCTATTTACTCAGATAGCATTTGAACTCAGGTCTTTTTTAGTCCAGACCCAATGCCCTAGATATCTATTTTAGTAGATGGCACAGGGGATAGGGAGAATTCTGGGCATGAAGTAATTAAGAATAAGCTCAGATGTAGCCTTGGATACTTAGTAGGTGTGTGTCTGTGGGCAGTTAATCAACCTCTGCTTGTCTCAGTTTCTCTTAATGTGAAATGGGGGATATTAATAACAGCATTGCCTTCCCAGACTTGTTGTAAGGATCAAATGGGATGATATCTGTAAAAAAAACTTAGCACAGTTCCTTGCACAAACTGGGCTTTTGATAAATGCTTATTGCTTTGCCTTTCCCTGCTTTGCCACTTACTGAGCCTAGAGGATTGGGGTCAATTTTTTAAAAACCAGCATCAAACTGCATCAAACCAAGTCCTTCCCATTATATAATGTCCTCCCTTTTGTACTGTATCCCAGACATTTTCTTTTCTTTTCTTTTTAAATAATAGCCTTTTGTTTTTAAGATATATGTAAAGATAGTTTTCAAGATTCATCCTTGCAAAACCTTGTGTTCTAAATTTTTTCTCCCTCCCCCACCCTTCCATTAGACAGCAAGTAATATAAAGTATAATAAAAATGTGCAATTCTTCTATACATATTCCCACAATTATTATATTACACAAGAAAAATCAGATAAAAAATGAGAAAGAAAACAAAAAGCAAGCAAACAACAACAAAAAGTGAAAATGCTATGTTGTCATCCACATTCATTCCCCAAAGCCCTCTTTCTAGATGCAGATGGCTCTCTCCATCACAAAGTCTATTGGAATTGGCCTGAATCACCTCATGTTTGAAAAGAGCTATCTCTATCAGAATTGATCACCACATCCTGTTTGTACTATGTTCGATGTTTTCTTCCTTCTACTCCACTTAGAATCAGTTCCTAAAAGTCTCTCCAGGCCTTTCTGAAATCATCCTGCTGGTCATTTCTTATAGAATAATAATATTCCATAACATTCATATCCCATAACTTATTCAGCCATTCTTCAACTGATGGGCATCCACTCAGTTCCCAGTTCCTTGATACTACAAAAAGGGCTGCTATGAATATTTTTGCATGTGTGGGTTACTGTTTTTTATGATTTCTTTGGGTACAGGCCCAGAGACACTGCTGGATCAAAGGATATGCACAGTTTGATAGCCCTTTGGGTATAGTTCCAAATTGCTCTCTAGAATGGTTGGATCAGTTCCTAATTCCACCAGCAATGTATCAGTGTTCCAGTTTTCCCGCACCCCCTCCAACATTTATCATTATCTTATCCTGTCACCTTAGCCAATCTGAGAGGTGTGTAGTGGTACCTCAGAGTTATCTTTATTTTCATTTCTCTGATCAATAGTGATTTAGAGCATTTTTTTCTTATGAATAGAAATGGTTTTAATTTCTTCATATGAAAATTATCCATTCATATCCTTTGACCATTTATCAATTGGAAAATGTTTGTATTCTTATAAATGTGAATCTATTCTCTCTCTATTTTAGACATGAGGCCTTTAACAGAACCTGTGGATGTAAAATCCCTCCTCCCCAGTTTTCTGCTGCCCTCCTAATCTTGTCTAAATCTGTTTTGTTTGTAGAAGACTTTTTTAATTTAATATAATCAAAATTATCCATTTTGCTATTCCTTCTCCACAGATCTGAAAGAAAGAAAGAAAATTTGTTGCTTGAAGTGATATTTACAGCATCTCTTTTATGTCTAAATCATGAACCCATTTTGACTTTATCTTGGTATAGAGTGTTAGGTGTTGGTCAGTGCCTTGTTTCTCTCATACTATTTTTCAATTTTCCCAGAAATTTTTGTCAAATAGTGAGTTCTTATCCCAGAAACTGGGATCTTGGGGTTTATGAAACATTAAATTATTGTAGCCATTGACTATTGAGACTTGTGAGCCTAATTTATTCTACTGATCATTTACTCTATTTCTTAGCCAGTAGAAATGTTTTTCATGACCGCTGCTTCATAATATACTTTTAGGTCTGGTACAGCTAGGTCAGCTTCATTTGCATTTTTTCATTAATTACCTTGAAAATCTTGATCTTTTGTTCTTCCAGGTGAACTTTGTGATTATTTTTTTTTCTTTGTAAAGTAATTTCTTGGCAGTTTGATTGGTATGGCACTGAATAAGTCTATTAATTTAGGTAGAATTGTCATTTTTATTATATTAGCTCAGCCTACCCATGAGCACTTGAAATTCTTCCAATTGTTTAGATCTGATTTTATGTTTGTGAAAAATGTTTTGTGATTGTATTTATATAGTTCCTGATTTTGTTTTGGCAGGTAGACTCCCAAATATTTTTTATTATCTATAGTTATTTTAAATGGAATTTTTCTTTGTATCTTTTACTGCTGAACTTTGTTGGTAACATATAGAAATGCTGATGATTTAGATGGATTTATTTTGTATCCTGCAAGTTTGCTAAAGTTATTAATTATTGTTTCTAGTAGTTTTTTAGTTAATTCTCTAGAATTTTCTAAGTACAAATCATATCATCTGCAAAGAGTGATAATTTTGTTTCTTCATTGCCTACTCTAATTACTTCATTTCTTTTTCTTCTCTTATTGTTAAAGCTAACATTTCTAATACAATATTGTATAGTAATGGTGATAGTGGGCAACCTTCTTTCACCCCTGATCTTATTAGGAATGCTTCTAATTTATCAGCATTATATATGATGCTTGCTGATGGTTTTAAGTAGTTGTTACTGCTCATTTTAAGGAAAACTCCATTTATTCCCATGCTCTCTGGTGTTTTTAATAGGAATAAGTGCTGAATTTTGTCAAATGCCTTTTCTGGAACAATTGAAATTAATTATATGATTTCTGTTAGTTTGGTTATCAGACATTTTCTAAGAATTAACTGAAAATTTGAATCGATACTTATCCTTTAGTTTTAGGCTTTCTCCCCCTGAACTGGGGCCCTCAATCTTCTTCAGTTTAAAGTTCTCTTACCTGATTGAGTTGTCAGACTGGCTTGGTTTGGGTGTTTAGCATTGAGTTAAAGCTCCTCCTCGTGGTGTATTTTTAATACTGCAAGACTTTGTGTTAGCCTGGATCTGGAAAACGCGGGAATTCAGACATTTTCATTCAGTTCAGTTCCCCAAGAATGTATTAAGTACTTGCACAGTGTTAGTCACTGGGGGTGTCCTCAAGGCATCTGTCTAGGAGTTTCTGCTTTTTCTTCCTCTTCCCCTTTCTCCTCTGGTTCCTTCTCCTCTTCCCTTCTCCGTTCTCAATGCCTTGACCATTGTTCTTTCTTTCTCCTCTCTATTTCATGTTTCTTCTCCCTTTGGGATGAAGGCAATAAAACAATCCAGTGGCTACTTTTGGCAGCTATAGGAGAGCTTATTGCTTTCAGGTGAATCAGTAATGGGATCCTACCTATGTTGGTAACCTCTGGGGTTCCTGAGAGTGATGAGAGAAGGGAAGTCTACAGTTACAGGGAAGAATGAGCAAGCCCTCCTTCCTCTTCTGCCCCAGACCCACAACTCCTGGATCTGAATCCAGTGACCCTGATGAGGAGAGGAGGCTGGGGGATAACAGTGAGCAGGGTTACTGGGTAGAAAAATATAAAAATGTCCTGTTCCCAGCAGAAGATACCTTCTTCAGGAGGTTGGTTAGGGTTAGGCGAACGATGTGGTGTCAGAGAGGAGTTCTCTGATTCAGTTATTGTCCCACAACTGCTTGCCCTTTTCCAGCTGTAGCCCCCCCCTTTGGTGGGGTATTGGAGGAGGTGATGTTAGTGAAAGGAGAGGGATGATGGTGAGGAGGTGGAGTCTTTGAGGAGGTGGAGACTTTGAGGAGGCCGGCGGGGAGGGAAGAATATAAGAGGGACACAATGGCTTGTGGGGAAGACCCCATCTGATCTGAGGCACTAGTAGCTCCTGACCCAGTTCACTTTCTTGGACTCAAGGTAAGTGGGCACAAGGATGAAGATACTGAGGGGTGGTACTTCTGTCCCTTGGCTGTAATAAACCACTTGGGAAGGAAGGCTTTTGAGAGATTACAATTGGGCATTGGAGGCTGGTACTCTTGGAATGATGCAAGTTAGGACCAAAGGAGGTTTATATGTAGGAACTTTGTTATAAAGTACCCCTCTAGAGAAGGAAGGGCTGAGGCTCTGGGACTGGAGGTTTTCCCTTGTGACCTCCAAGGGGCCCAGTTATGACACTAGAAAGGAGACATGTCCCAGGTACTCCTGGGGTGAGTGGCCAGACTTTTGGAGGAAGTTTGCCCAGGTATATTCATATACCCCCGAGTGTGTGTGACTGTGCATATAATGTCCCTCAGGGTGTGTAGCTGTGCGCCTGTGTTGCGTGTAGCACAAGGGAGGCTGTACCAATACCTAGGACAGGGATTCCAAGCATCCTTTCCTTTAAAAGATTCCTACAATTTCCCCTTCTTCAGGAAGGTCTCCTTGAAATGAATCATTTTGGGGGTATGTATTCCTCCCTGTGAATCCACTTTCCTTTGCAGGAATTCTCAGCCTTCGGTTGTCCATGTGTCAGTCAGTCCTTGCTTTAACCAAGTGAGGAGTTGGTCACCCAGAGCCAGAGCCAAACTAGGAAATGCGGAATGGAGGACAGACTCCATAAAGCAAACCCCAGATGGATTTCAGGACCAATTCACTGGGATACAATTGAGAGTCCTGCCCTGTAGAGGAAGGCTGCACAAGGCAGAATGCCAGGACTTTGGGCAGTTACTGGGACTCCTCAAGGCCCTTTCAATAGGGAGGCTGGTGTCTGAAGGCTTGATGAGCAGGGCGGGCTGCCTTGCTGCTCTCTGTTTTAACAAGTTATTCTTGCTCTCTGAGAACTTAGTTCAGTTGTTTCCACTCTGCTTGCTGAAGGGCTGCCAGTAAATGCTGTTGGTGCTCTTTGGATTCAGTGTCCTGGATAAAGACCTAAAGTAGTTAGGGTTCTTCCCCTGAGACAGGGAGTGTGTGTGCACGAGTCTGTTGTCCCTATAATGGAGGCTCTGGTCGTGTGAGAGGTTCTTTGGGGAGTGAGGCTGGGTGGGAGCTGGGGGAGAAGAGGAGTGAGATATCAGAGGAGTCAGGGACTGGCAGTTCTGCTCTTAGTCTCTCCTTGGAATGATCATTGAGTATCCAGTTAGCCAGGTGTTCTCTTGACTCTGAGGCATCTGGGACATTCTTGCATTGCTCCCTCTCTGTCTCTCTCTGGCTTGGTCTGTCTCTTGTTCTTCGTCTCTCTTTCCCCATCTCTGTGTCTGTCTTTCTCTCTGTGTGTCTCTCTGTTTCTATCTCTGTGTCTATTTCTCTCTGTCTCTTTGTTTCTCTCTATCTCTCTATCTCTTGTCTCTCTCTGTTTCTCTCTCTCTCTCTCTGTCTTTCTGTGTCTGTGTCTTTTTCTCTCTGTGTGTCTCTCTGTCTCTATCTCTGTGTCTGTATTTCTCTCTGTCTCTTTGTTTCTCTCTATCTCTCTATCTCTTGTCTCTCTCTGTTTCTCTCTCTCTCTGTCTTTCTGTGTCTGTGTGTCTTTTTCTGTCTGTCTGTGTTTCTCATGTGTCTTTCTCAGTTTCTGTTCTTGACTGTCTGTCTCTTTCCCTGGCTCATCTCTTTCTTTGTCTCTCTGTCTCTCTCCCTTCTCCTTTCCTTGTCCCTCTCTTTCTTGTCCCTCCTTTTACTTTCTTTCCTTTCCTTTTTCTTTTTCTCTTCTGCCTTGCTCTGTTCATTTCTCCCTCACCCTGACATCTCTTTTCTCCTTTCCCTTCTCCTTCCCTCTCTTTTCTTCTTTCTCTCCATTTCTCTTCTGCCTCCTCCCCTGGCCTTTCCTTCTGACTCTTCTCTCTCATCCTTTGTTTCTCAGATGGCTGCCCCTCAATATTGGCTCTCTCTTCTGGTCCTCTCCTGCTGCGTGGCTCTCTTGAGTGCTCAGAGGGCTCCTCAGGAGCCAGTTTACCCTGGAGATGATGCTACCCCGGAGCAGATGGCCCGGTATGCTGCTGAGCTCCGAAGATATATCAATAGGCTCACCCGGCTCAGGTGCGTAAGTGCCTCTGTGGTCAGTACAGACAGAGCTGGGCTCTCTGGTTCTGCAGAAATGTGAGGTAGTGAAGATAGTAAGCTCCTCCTAGACAGGAGGCTGGAAAGGAGGGGCTTTAGGTGGGATGTTGCAAAGGGATGTGCTGGAAGGGTACTCTTGGAGCTCCTTTCCAACTTTGCAAATCTGGGCATATGTAGACTTTGCTCTTGCACGTATGTGAGCAAATGTGAGCATGGACTACTTTTCATGGCAGTGAGACCTTTACATTAATGTGACCACATTTATGCAGACACAGTGGGAAAAAATCCACAAATTCCTACTAATTCTGATCCTGGAAACAAACCACCCACCTGACAACACACTTCTCCACCAAATATACATTTCAAACCTAGCTTTCTCTGCCAGATAGGGCTTAGGCTGGAGGGGATCTCTCTGTGTGTCTATGACTATGTCTCAATTTGTGACATTATATTTTTCTGTGAGCTAGGTCTTTATGGGGTGGGGGGTGTGGACAGCTCTGGCTCTAGATGTATTTCCCACATTACTCTGCAGGTATGGGAAGAGGGCCGTGGACCAGAGATTCTACCAGGATGGTGTGGATATCTTGCAGTAGAGGGTTCTGCTGTAATATTCCCAGGTACCAAGTGCCCCCATCTCTGCACTTCTCCAGATTGGGACAAGGAGGGTATAATGTATGTGTGGGACAAGGAGGGTAAAATGTATGTGTGTGGCAGGGAGGGGGAGTGTGAATGCACACATCTATAGGTTTGTGTGTGTGTACGGGCCCTCCAGAAGTAGGCAATAAAAGGGATGGGAGAAGGAGGGAGGTGTTGCAAGGGCAGCAGAACTCTTAGGGCCAGGATCAGGATCCCTTAGAAAAGAATATGAGCAGAGTCTCTGGAGAAGGGGACAAGAGGTCATAGTAACTGGGAGAGCCTTTGCCTTTGACCTGCCCCCCACTTATCCCTTCTCTTCTCTTACAGGACACCCCATCAGCTGAACTTTCACTGCTCCTGCCTCTCCCTTTATCCAGAGCCCTGCGGGCAGTCCTGGCCCTCACTCCCCTGACTTCCATCATCATTCCTGAAGTAGGCTTAATAAAGCTGAGTCAAAAATCAATCTCTTTGTCTCTCTGGGTTTCTCTTTATAAGGTGATTCCTTCTCATTTACAGAACGATTGCATAACTATTATCTGATTTGTTCATGATGTAGACCGGGCAGGTAGAATTTCCTAATCTGCATATAATTCCACTGAGACTTATCCATGATAAGCTCCTTGCCCATGTTTTTCAATGAAAATATAAGAATTTGGATTTGTGTCTCTGAATCTGCAGATTGTGGGATCCATGAGATGTGGCTTTGGTATAATTGAGGGAATCAAGTGGTATGGGAGGCAGGGGGAGCTGAAGCTTTAGGACTTTAGTAAAGCAGGTGATGCCCATGGTGAGGGTGAGCTATTGTAAAAGCTGTTCTGAATATTCCAAAAACTGGCTCTTGAACTTCTTGGTACCTTTCTCATGTTCAGGGTGACTGCAGAAACAATTGGACAAATCCTGGCCCATGGCCGTAATCAGTTTTATTTTAGTTATTGCAAGAGTCACTGATCCACACGAACAATATAAATGATGAGAAGGAATCAGGAAAGTCATTCTCCATTCCCATCTCCCATCCTATTCCACATACATACACTCTACTGTACTCCAAGGTCAAAAAACCAAAGTATGTCTGAGGTGGAAGAACCTTTGAGTCAATTTAGTCCCCTTCTCATTTTTTGGAGCTCAGTAACTCAGTAAATCCCTAGAAGACTGGATTTGGAGGCAGGAAAGCATAAGTTTAAAGCCCACCTTAGAAACTTACTAGTTCTGTGGATCCAAGGTAAACCATCTAATCATTCTCAACCTCAGTTTTTGGAGCTGTCAAATTGAGATAATAATCATCCCTAGCTCTGAGGTAAAGATGTGAGGATGAAATGAAATAATATTTGTGAAGAGCCTTTCAAAATGTTAAGTGTTATCTATACTATAGCTAGCTGCTATTATTATTTTGCAATGCAAGAAACTGAGTCTTTGAGAGAAGGATGATTTGCCCAAGGTCACAGAGATAGTTACGTGGCAAAGTTGGAATTAAAAATCCGATCTCCTGACTCCTAAGCTGTGTTCTTCCCACTGTTCTGCTTATTTTTGTGCTCTCTCTGTCTCTGTCTCTGTCTCTCTCTCTGTCTCTCTCTGTGTTTCTCTCTCTGTCTCTCTGTGTCTATGTCTCTGTGTCTGTCTCTCTGTCTCTCCTCTTTATCTCCCTCCCTGCCCCAGATGTTAGTTCTATTGTTTTTAGCCTTATCTAACTCTATTCTTGATTGATAAGGAATGATCTTCTTCAGAAGTTGCTCTTCCTTCGTAAGGAAACCTTAAAAATTAAAGGAAAGATGAAAAAAATAGAAAACAGAAATAGCATAAACAATGCTACAAATTATTTTTTGAAAAAAAAAAATACAAAACCAATTAACTGTTAGCTATTTTGATTAAAAAAGAAGGAAACCATGTTACCAGTATCAAATATTAAAAAGGAACATTCACAACATATGAAAGAAATATAGGATATCATTAGAAACTATTTGGTCCCACAATATTTCAATAAAACCAATTTTGATGAAATATAATATTTATATGAAATATCCAAATTATCAGAAGAAGAAACAGAGCTATAAGTAACACAACATCTGAAATGAATGGGAAAAAATGAATAAGGCATAGATGAACTTCCAAAGGGAAAAACAATCTAGGATTAGATATATTCACAACTGAATTCTATCAAAAATTTAAAGAAAACTAATTAGATAAATTGTTTACAAGACTAGAAATGACAGGATCCTACCAAATTCCTTTTTTGACTCAAATATGATCTTGATACATAAAATAGGTACAATCAAATAGTAAAAGAAAACTATAGATCTACATTCCTAATGAACATAAGCATAATCATTTTAAATAAAATATCAAGAAATTGACTATAATAACATGTCAAAAATATTAAACACAATGACCAAGTTGGATTTATAGCTGGATTTAATTATTAGGAAAATTCCAAAATTTATTATTAGATTTGTTATTATTAGGAAAACTATAAACTTAATTAATTATATAAATTAGAAAAAACACCTGTTGCATCCATAGATGCAAAAAAAAAAAAAAAAACGAAAAAAACAACTTGACAAAGCATTTCTGCTAAAAACACTAGGAAAAGAAACCCACTAGAAAATAATGGTATTATGAACACCTATATTTAAAACAATAAATATATATTTAAAACCAAGAGCTACCATTATGTTCAATGTAGATAAACTAAAATCGTTTCCAACAAAAATCAGGAGTGAAACAAAAATTCCATTGTTACCACTTCTGTTTGAAGTGATTTGAAAAAGTGATTGAAAACCATTACTGATGCTGACATTAAACAAGAAAACGAGATTGAAAGAATAAGCAATCTAAAAAAAGAACAAAATTATCACTTTGTGTAGATGATAAATTGGTATATGTAAAGAACCATAAAAATCAAGTGAAATGTTATTGAATCAAAGTCAGCAAATTTGTAGGACAAAAAATGAATCCACAGATTCTTTTTTCTTTGATCATTTAGGGGGTACAGACCTAATAATGGTAATGCTGGGTAAAAGGGTTTGCACAGTTTGATAGCATAGTTCCAAATTGTTCTCCAGAATGCTTAGAATGGCTCAAAACTTTACCAACAGTGTACTATTTTTCCACACTCCCTTCCAGCATTTATCATTTGCCATTTCTATATACCTGATTGGTATGAGGTAGAACTTCAGAGCCATTTTAATTTGTATTTCTCTTCTCTCTCTTTTTTTTCCCTGAGGCAATTGGGGTTAAGTGACTTGCCCAGTGTCACACAGTCTGAGACCACTTTTGAACTCAGGTCCTTCAGACTTCAGGGCTGGTGTTCTATTTACTGCACCACCTAGCTGAACTTTAATTTGTATTTCTCAAGTCGGTAGTCATTCAGAGCACTTTTCCCCATACAATTTCTTCTGAAAACTGCCTGTTTGTATCCTTTATCTATTCATCAATTGAGGAATAGCTCTTATTTTGACACAGTCCTCAATACATTTGAAAATGAGATTTTTTAAAAAATAACTTTTTATTGACAGAACCCATGCCAGGGTAATTTTTTACAACATTATTCCTTGCACTCACTTCTGTTCCAATTTCCTCCTTCCTTCCTCCACCCCCTCCCCCAGATGGCAAGCAGTCCTATAGATGTTAAATATGTCATAGTATATCCTAGATACAATATATGTGTGCAGAACTGAACAGTTCTCTTGTTGTACAGGAAGAATTGGATTCAGAAGGTAAAAATAACCTGAGAAGAAAAACAAAAATGCAAACAGTTTACATTCATTTCCCAGTGTTCTTTCTTTGGGTGTAACTGCTTCTGTCCATCCTTAATCAATTGAAACTGAATTAGCTCTCTTTATCAAAGAGATCCACTTCCATCAGAATACATCCTCATACAGTATTGTTGTTGAGGTTATAATGATTTCCTGGTTCTGCTCATTCACTTAGCATCAGTTCATGTAAGTCTCTCCAGTCCTCTCTATATTCATCCTGCTGATCATTTCTTACAGAACAATAATATTCCATAACATTCATATACCACAATTTACCCAACCGTTCTCCACTTGATGGGTATCCATTCATTTCCAGCTTCTAGCCACTACAAACAGGGCTGCCACAAACATTTTGGCACATACAGGTCCCTTTCCCTTCTTTAGTATCTCTTTGGGGTATAAGCCCAGTAGTTGCACTGCTGGATCAAAAGGTATGCACAATTTGATAACTTTTTGGACATAATTCCAGATTGCTCTCCAGAATAGCTGGATGTGTTCACAACTCCACCAACAATGCATCAGTGTCCCAGTTTTCCCGTATTCCCGCCAACATTCATCATTATTTTTTCCTGTCATCTTAGCCAATCTGACAGGTGTATAGTGATATCTCAGAGTTGTCTTAATTTGCATTTCTCTGATCAATAGTGATTTGGAGAATCTTTTCATATGGTTAGAAATAGTTTCAATTTCTTCATCTGAAAATTGTCTGTTCATATCCTTTGACCATTCATCAATTGGAGAATGGCTTGATTTCTTATAAATTTGAGTCAATTCTCCATATATTTTGGAAATGAGGCCTTTATCAGAACCTTTAACTGTGAAGATGTTTTCCCAGTTTGTTGCTTCCCTTCTAATCTTGTTTGCATTAGTTTTGTTTGTACAAAGGCTTTTTAATTTGATATAATCAAAATTTACTATTTTGTGATCAGTAATGATCTCTAGTTCATCTTTGGTCACAAATTTCTTCCTCCTTCACAAGTCTGAGAAGTAAACTATCCTATGTTCCTTTAATTTATTTATAATCTCGTTCTTTATGCTTAAATCATGGATCCATTTTGATCTTATCTTGGTATATAGTATTAAGTGTGGGTCCATGCCTAATTTCTGCCATACTAATTTCCAGTTTTCCCAGCAGTTTTTGTCAAATAATGAGTTCTTATCCCAAAAGTTGGGGTCTTTGGGTTTGTCAAACACTAGGTTGCTATAATTGACTATTTTGTCTTGTGAACCTAACCTTTTCCACTGATCAACTAATCAATTTCTTAGCCAATACCAGATGGTTTTTAGTGACTCCTGCTTTATAATATAGTTTTAGATCAGGTACAACTAAGTCACCTTCATTTGATTTTTTTTCCCATTAATTCCCTTGAGATTCTCGACCTTTTGTTCTTCCATATGAATTTTGTTGTTATTTTTTCTAGATCATTAAAATATTTTCTTGGAAGTCTGATTGGTATAGCACTAAATAAATAGATTAGTTTAGGGAGAATTGTCATCTTTATTATATTTGCTTGGCCTATCCAAGAGCACTTAATATTTTTCCAATTATTTAAATCTGACTTTATTTGGGATTCTAATGCCAATAGAAACACTGCTGGATCAAATGGTATGCACAGTTTGATAACTTTTTGAGCATAGTTCCAAATTGCTCTCCAGAATGGCTGTATCTATTCACAATTCCACTAACAATGTATCAGTGTCCCACTTTTCCCACATCCCCTCCAACATTCAGCATTATCTTTTCCTGTCATCTTAGCCAATCTGACAGGAGTGTAGTGATATCTTAGAGTTGACTTGATTGCATTTCTCTGATAAATAGTGATTTGGAGCATCTTTTCATATGGCTACAAATAGTTTCAATTTCTTCATCTGAAAATTGTTCATATCCTTTGACCATTTATCAATGGGAGAATGGCTTGAACTATTAAAAATTTGGAACTCAGGTTTTTTTTAGTCCAGGCCCAGTGATTTATTTATCCACTATAGCTAGATGGCACTGTGGATAGGGAGAGGTTTGGCTTTGGAGTAAGAAATACTAAGCTTAATTATAGCCTTTATTATATTTTTAATTTATTAGTTTTCAACATTTGCTTTTATAATATTTTGATTTCCAGTTTTCTCTCTCTCTCCTTCTACATCCCCTTCCCCAAAAGGACAATCTGAAATAGATCATACATATATAATTATATTAAACATATTTCCTCATTAGTCATATTATGAAAGAAGAAATGGACTCATGCTCTTATCCAATTATAGAATATAATTATAGAATTATAAATCAAATAGTTGCTCTTTCATTTGGTTTCAGAATCCCCAGCCAGGAAGGTCCTGATAGTTTCCTACAGAGATATTATGTTCTATTTCTCATCATCTCTTTCTTTGTAACATTTGGCCCTTGCTCTTTTCTCTTATATCCCTTTCCACTAAAGAAAAACTCACAAATCTACTCTTGTTGACCAGCTTTGATCTTATTCTGGTTTTCAATCTGAAGTGAACAGAAACATAAACATTCTGTAGAACAGGTAGGTTTTATGTTTTCCTGGAAAAGGAGAGAAGAGAAGCAGGGGCAGGCAAATCAGTTTCTTTTTAGTTCTCCCAAATGGAAATCTCAACTAGGTCTGTGTAGCCATGGGTATTGGCTTGGTTTCAGGCTGTTCCCCTCCAAGTATTAGATAGAGGTTGTGACAGTTGAAGCCAAATCCCAGAGTCTATTCAAATATTAGCAGTTCCACTATGGCTCCAGTGACTCTTGAAAGCCAAAAGGGGTGTCTGGGTGGCTCACCTCCTGCATAGTACATCTCATCCCTCAAAAGACTTTTTTTGGACAAAGTCTTTACCTTTAACACTATTTCTTAAAGGCATGACCCTTAAGTTTTAGACAGCAGGAACAAACAAATGAACGATTTCTATCTTCTGGCCAGAATCTCTGAGGGCCTTCCTCTCTGAGACTGAATTTTTTTTTGTGTGTGTAGACAAACTAGGGAGTCTTTTGCCTGAATTCATACCTAGCTATTAATCACAGAATGGGCATTGTCTCATCCCAACTGAGACCTGAGAAAGACCTGAGCTTAAAAAGGTCAAGGCCTCCCAGTGTACGCTGGGCCATCACCAGTGATCTTGACCTATGTCTTGGCATTGGACTTCAATGTCTGGAGGAGAGAGTGAGGCTGATGACCTTGCTCAGTGCTCCCTCTGTTAAATTTAATTCACTTGCAAGTCAAGACATGGCCCTCCTGATGCCATTGATCCTCTGAGAAAGAAGAACAAACAATAAAAACAGTTTTCTACCCAACCAGCTTTATCAACAAGCTCCTTAGAGCCATTCCAAATCCTTTTTACAGGAGGTGCTTCATTTTAAATGCCTTGTCCTTTCTCATCTCTGAATTTTTGCTTATATTGTCACATATGCCTAATTCTTGGGGAAATTCTTGGGAGAAGTCACCTCTGTGTGGTCTCATGTTCCCCATCTCTACAAGGAGGGAGTTGATATTTCAGTTATCATGCCTTATTAAGCATCTTCTTCAGTGAAAGTAATTGAATTTCAGTGTGAAGACCAGAAGCTGAATCTGTGGATTATATAATTACTGCTAGAAATTGCTCTTGGACATACAGTGGCTCTAAATATCTGACCCTAAGCTACATAAGATTCACAGAGAAACAGCAGATGCCACACAAGCTCCTGACTTTCCTCCCAGAGGTACAGCAGCCAGGGCTACGTACTTCACCACCAGGGAGGAAAGTAGTGGGAGATCCCCCATGAGCTCAGTGAACTACTTGCAGCCTTTCTGTCTACTTGAAATTTCCCCTAAAGGCAGAACTACAGTAGAATTAAAGGCAGAGAAGAAATGGCTTAAATGTCTACTGGATAGAATGCCTAAAGATGCTCTCAAGTCACACTCTCAGCTGATCTTCCTCTTATACTTGTTATTCTGTTAGGTGAAGTCCAGTTGATGAGCATTTATTGTTCAGTCATTTTTCAATCACATCTGACTCTTTGTAACCCCTTTTGGAGTTTCTTGAGAAAAATACTGGAGTGGTTTGCCCTTTCTTTCTCCAACTCATTTTGCAGATGAGGAGACTGGAGCAAACAGGCTTAATTAAATCACCCAGAGTCCTTTAGGGAATGTTTGAGGCCAGATTTGAATCCAGGGAAGGGTTTTCCTAACTCCAGGCCCAGCACTCTATCCACTGGGTCACCTGGGTCCCCTAGAATGAATTAGGTACTTGTTATATGGTACGCATTGTGCTAGATATTAGGGACACAAAGAAAGTCAGACAATGCCCTCAAGGAGCTCCCATTTTAATGAGGGAGATAATGTGTAAATAACCAGACATATACAGTATGACTTACAGGGTACTGGAAGCAGTCTCCCAATTCTCACAGGCCCAGATGGGTTTCTTCTTCAGAGTTTACCTTACAATTCCAAAGGATAGACCTGGGGGTTGCAATCCTATTTACTCCCATTTGGTTTTCATCCCTGTTTCCCCAATAGAATTTAATGGACTAATATCTTCGTAATATCATCTAACTGGTTACCAAAAACCCAATACCAATTAATCATTTGACATCAATAACACTTTGCAGAGGGATATTTATTGGGTAATTATCGCAAGAACTGAAGTGCAAAAACATTTTATTTACTGCCTCTCTCTTCAGAGAGTTTACTGAAGACAAGGACTGAATTTCCTTCATCAAACTGGGAATTTCCTATAATTAGAATCCTTTTTCAGAGCCCAGGATCTACTACTGGGCTATTCAAGAGAAATGTGTTCAATTCACACGATGCAACTCCCTGATTAAAGAACAACTTCCAGAGTATCAGAGTGATTTGACTCAAAAAGTGGTACTTCAAAGGAGCCATAGGATTGCCATTCCTGAAAAACTTCACAAACAGAATTAATAGCCATCTATTTTGGATTTTGTACACAAACTTGTGTAGAGCCAGAGGCCTGGAGAATGCAATCCTAATTGCTTCTAATGTTTCTCTCTTGTGGATGATTATTTAATGAATTTGGCTGAAAAAATTTTTTTATCCACTTCATTTCAATGTAATTGGTTTCCTTTATAGATTCATGTATTTTATGTATTTAAAAACATTATTCTGAGAAGGGTTTATAAACTTTGCTGGAATACCAGAAAGATGCATGACACTAAAAAGCTTATGTACTTAATCCCTAAAGGAACTTAGAACTCCCCAAAACTTTTTTTCTCCAGCATGGGGGATGAGATGTCAACAGTTACATCTTATCAGTCATGTTAAGAGTAAGTTCTTATATAACATGTATGGGAGCATGTGCTATCTAAGGCAGGGGATGGAGGGAAGGAGGGAAGAAGTTGGAACAGAAGTTTTTGCAAGGGTCAGTGTTGAAAAATTACCCATGCATATGTGTTATGGGCCAGAACTCTGAAACAAGGATTCTCACAAGGTGTTAAGTCAGTAGAATTGAAAAGACAATGGTTATCTAGTTTAACATGGTGCTTTAGTTCAGTACATGTACTTAGTATTTAATATAGTTTTACAAGATTCACACCTATGATAAGATAAGCATATAAACTCAGCTAGATTCAGAGAGGCAGAGAAGACAAAGGACTAGGAGCAGGAGTTCAAGCTCTCAGAACCAAGGAGAGAGATTCATTCGATCTTTGGTCAGGCTCCTGGTGGTTGGCTCTCCTCCTGCATTTCTCCATTGAGACCAAGGCTCTGGAAGGCCTCTAAGAAAGCTGCCCAGCTCCAGGCAAGGAGACAATAAAGGATTTGGACTTTAATCCCTGGCTATTCTTGTGGTGATTATTCTGACGAAAACGAAGGTTGCTTCCAGAGACCCCAAGAAGCAGAACCAGAGAACATTACACATATGTTTCAATAAAAAGCTATTTAAAAAAAAGAGAATGTTCTGAGTGAAAAGGAAAGAACCGATTCTGTTTCTCAGTCAAAGGTTTGGAAGTAAGTGTGTTCTTCTCTGTCTCTAGATGCTTTGTCCATCAACCTCCTTAGGTAGACTGTCCTTCCCTTTCACTCTTGTGAACCCTCCTCTCATATCATAACAGGTAAAATCTATCTTTAGATCTTTGTTTCAGATATGATTTTCTATCCTGATTATTGTTTCTCCTTCTGTATGTTCAATATATCCTCAGTATGTCTCCTTGCTTCTGATTGGTTTCACTATCCCTTGATTTCTTTTAATTCTTTTTGACTGTGAATTCTATTGAAAACCTTTTCCCCATTGATTGATACTTGGTTTCTGCTCTCTTTCTCTAAGTCTATTAGTTCTGATCATTTTATCCATCTCCCTGTCTCTGTCTTTGCATTTCTCTCTTCCTGTCTTGATCTTGATCTCTCTCAGGATCAGCACTCTAGTGCTGTCCCTTACCGTATGCTAGGACTTTGGCTCTGTACACAAGATGTCCCAAAAGTATGGAAAATGGAAAACAATGAATGTTTTTTAAATGTAATTATATATCTTATAGGAATCCACTAGTTGTTTTAAGTCAAGTAGATACATTATGATAATGATAATATGTTCTGTATCATCCACCTCCAAGTCTTCCAGTCTAAAGGAGCTATTGAAGGGGTTGAATTTGCTATCTGGTTTCTCCATATAGGTAGAATGGTCTGTCTTAGAAAAAAGGAGTTCGGGTTTCAGGCTTCTTTTAGTGTGATGCCATTGGTTTAATGATGCATGATCACCTGTACATGCCTGGAATAATTTTTGTTTTCAGACCCCAAAGTAAGTTAGGTTGCATTGGGAAAGGGGGCTAGAGAAAGTCATCTCTTACATTTGATAAGAGTCTGGGGAGATTTTCCCCTTTAGTTCTCATTTTTCTATCACAATATGGCTATTATGGAAATCTGTTTAAAATTATTGGACATGTATTACTTATAGCAATCTGATAAAAAAATTTTTTTTTATCTGGAGGGAGTGTGAAGGAAAGGAAGACATTTTAAATTCAAAATATTGCAAAAACGAATGTTGATAGACATAAAGAGTGATACTATGGCCAAATTAGAAGAACAAAGGATAGTCTACCTCTCAGATCTGTGGAGAAGGAAGGAATTTATAACCAAAGAAGAACTAGAGTTAATTGTGAAATGCAAAGTGGATAATTTTAATTTTATTAACTTAAAAAGTTTTTTATAAAACCAAAACCAATACAGACAAGATTAGAAGGGAAGCAGAAAACTGAGAAAAAAAATTACATCCAAGGGTTCTGATGAAAACCTCATTTCTAAAATATATAGAGAATTGACTCAAATTTATAAGAGTAAAAGTCATTCTCCAATTGATAAATAGTCACAAGATATGAATGGACAATTTTCAAATGAAGAAATTAAAACCATTTCTAGTTACAAGAAAAAAATGTTCTAAATCCCTATTGATCAGAGAAATGAAAATTAAGACAACTCTGAGATACCATTATACACCTTTCAGATTGGATAAGCTGATAGAAAAAAGATAATGATAAATATTGGAGAGGATGTAAGAAAATGGGGACACTAATACATTGTTGGTAGAGTTGTGAAATGATCCAACTATTCTGGAGAGCAATTTGGAACTATGTCCAAAGAGCTATCAAACTGTGCATACCCCTTGATCCAGCAGTCTCTCTACTGGGCCTGTATCCCAAAGAGATAATAAAAAAGGAAAAGGACCCATATGTGCAAAAATGTTTGTAGCAGCCCTGTTTGTAGTGGCAAGAAACTGGAAACTGAGTGGATGCTCATCAGTTGGAGAATGGCTGAATAAGTTATGGTGTATATGAATGTTATGGAATATTATTTTCTATAAAAAATGATCAACAAGATGATTTTAGAAAGACCTGGAAAGACTTACATGATCTGAAGCTAAGTGAAATGAATAGACCCAAGAGAACATTGCACACAACAAAACGAGATTATATGATAATCAATTCTGATCTACCTGGCTCTCTTCAATAGTAAAGTTATTCAGGCCAATTCTAATAGACTTGTGATGAAGAGAGCCATCTTCAACCAGAAAGAGGATTTTGGAAACTGAATGTGGATTGCAACCTAGTATTTTCACTTTTTTCTTGTTGTTTGCTTGCTTTTTGTTTCTTTTTTTCTCATTATTTTTCCTTTTTGATCTGATTTTCTTATACAGCATGATAAATGTGGAAATATGTATACAAGAACTGTACATGTTTAACATATATTGGATTACTTGCTGTCTAGAAGAAGGGGTGGAGAAAGAAGGGAGAAAAATTTAGAACACAAGGTTTTTGCAAGGGTGATTGTTGAAAATCATTTAAAAATATCATTGTTGAATATCATTAAAAATAAAAGTAAAGTACAGAAATGTAGTATTTTTAGAGCAGTTAAAGAACAGAGGCCATTTGGTATGAATAAATTCTACTGGAATGATCTCAAAAAAAAATGAAGGAATGAGAAAAAGGGATTCACTGGGAAAAGGAGACAGGGAGAAGTACAATTGGGAAATTTTTCTTACTTAAAAAAATCCTTCAATGAAGAGCTTTTACAGCAAAGACAATAATGTGGGGAGAATCAGAGGCAATGCTGGAACCATACTTTCATCAGAAGATGTTCAAATAAAGAACAATATATACATATACTATATATTCTTCTCCCTGCGTCTGTCTTATGGTAGAGCTCATCCTATTCACATTAACAGGCTATAATTACTGTGTATTTCCCTCCATCCCATTTTCTTCTATGAATTCTTCTCTCTTTCTTTTTATCCTCAATCTCTTCAAAAACTGTTTTGCTTCCTACCCTCCCTCCCTTAACCTACCCCCTCATTTATCATTTCTCTCTCCACTTTTTGTAGTTCCCTTTCCTTACTATTTCCCTATTGCATAAGTTAAATTCCTATACATATAAAGAAAGAATAGACTGGAAACAAGAATTCAACAGTATGTTGTTACGAGAAACATACTTAAAACCTAAAGATACATACAAAGTAAAATAAAGAGTTAGAGCAGAATCTATTATATTTCAGCAAAAATAAAAGGGATACTTATCATGATCTCAGACAAAGCAAAATAAAAATAGACCTACTTGAAAGAGAGAATAAAAGAAACTGCATTTTGTTCAAGGGTAGCAGAGAAAATGAAATAATATCAAACACTTTTATACTAAGTTTCTTTCTAAGAGCCTCATTCTCAAATGGATTGGGGATTCTATCAAAATAAGAGCCATTCCTCAATTGATAAATGGTCAAAGGATATAAACAGGCAATTTTCAGAAAAGGAATTGAAAGCTATCTTTAATCATATGGGACAAAAATGTTCTAAATTGCTACTGACTTGAGAAATGCAAATTAAAACAACTTTGAGGTACTACCTCACTCCAATCAGTCAGTTCAACCATAGAAATGGAAAAATAATAAATGCTGGAAGGGATATGGAAAGATAGTACAACCCACTGCTGGCAGAGTTGTGAACTGCTCCATTCTGGAGAAAAATTTGGAATTATGCCCAGAGCTATCAAACTGGGTCACATGGCCCAGGACTGATGAAAGGCATAGAAAGGAGACACACATTTTTTTTTTTTCCAACTGTGAGGGATGTAGAAGACCCTTACCCAAAATGACTCTCAGAGATCACACAAATAAAAAGCAGAAAGGTTGTTTATTAATAAATTTTCATGAGAATGAGCAATTTCACCACGAGGAGGGAAAGATAGAAAGCTTGCCGTAAGAAGGATTAAAGAATTAGTAAAGATATACAGCTTTTATAGGTTTTGTTACAAAGGATTACATCATAAATTGAGAAATAGGTGCCTTCTCCCCTAATTGAATATTAAACATTGGTGCCAAAGGCAGATTAAAACAGAATGCTTTGTTTCCCTGGTTCCTAGAGGAATCAGACCTTCAAACTTCAGATTACTGAGCTGACATCATTTAAACTAATAATCTAAATATTGATAATATTGAACAAGAATAAATGTCATCATTTCTGGTTAAGTAAATATATCTAAAGTTTTAAGTAAATATTGGCTTGCACAGTAGGTGTGGGTATAGAGGTGTAGGATTTGAGCTCACTGAACTGGAAGCTCTCAGGTGCTCCCCCAAGAGTGGGAGGGTCAGGATCAGCAAAGCAGGGAGTCCTGGTCAGGTGGGACCTTCTCTGGTGTGCAAATGAGATCCATCAAAAGTTGGAACCATCAGCAAATGTAAAGCTCTTCTTACCTGGAAGAGAGAAAGGAGAAGGATGCTTCTCAGTCATGATTTAGGGGATGTAAGTAGGAACTGGGGAGGAGGGGGAGACTTTTTATTTTATTGAGTCTCTTTATTGACCTGATCACAGATGAACATCTGAGACTGTCCAGAGAAGATTGGAAAATATGGGAGGAACAAGAGCCAGCACGGCAGAAATACAGAATCCTGGTCTTGGGAAGAGAAGAAATGGAGAAAGGAGGGAAGGGTCATAAGGTGGAGGCAGTGGATTAATCCCATCTAATTCTTAGAAGACATGGACCATGTCTTACCTGCCTTCTATCTCCTCTTCCTCTCTCTATCTTCCACATTGCTTGTGGAAGGAATGAAGGAATGAATCAAGAGTCTAGAAACCATAGCATTCCTTACAAGTAAATGAGGGAAAGGAAGCACCAGTCTTTGAACAATCCTACCTAACTCTTATCTTGTGCAAGGTCCTGTGCTAAGTGCCAAGGATACCCAGTCTAGTCCCTGCCCTCGAGAAACTTACCAGGAACTTAACAGACAATGGTTAGAGTGGGGAAGGCAAGGAAAGAGGGCCTGAAAAGGAGGGGGTAAATTTACCAAGACGTGCTGCTCGGGTTTCCTTTGCTGTTCGGAGACTCTCAGTTAGCTCGGCTTCTACTTCTGTGGCATCCCTCTTCCCACACCTGGAGACAAAGGCAAGAAGGTAGGGAGGGGGTCAGTGCTAGGCTGGTCTATGCTTCTATCTTCACACTGAGAAGCTTGATGATGTTCCCCTGGGTAGAGAAGCTCTTGGGACATGATGGTTGCCCCAGAGCCAGAGAGTGATAGGGAAGAGTTGAGGGGAATGAGGACATACGGGAGGTGCCCTCAAAGTATGTCTTTCCCCTTCTCATCTGCCCAGTATTCTTTTATTTGCTGTAGGTAGGAGAGAAAATCCACACAGACATGGAGTGCACCCATATGTATGCAAAACACACACGGAGAGACACTCCCCAGTATACAGTCTCTAAGTCTCACCTTGGCCTGGTAAGTAAATTGATATAAGTCTTAAAGTCCTCCTCGTAGCGCCTGATCTCCTCAGGGGTGGCATTTGGACCTGGGGATTTGGGCTTCTCGGGGTAATTATGCTGAGCACCTGTACAGACCAGGAGAGCCAGTAGTGTGACTGCCAACATCATTCCCGGCCTCAGAATAGCCATCATCTGTAAAAAAGGGAGAGATGGCTAACCTGTCTCCCTACCATATCTCTTCCCTCTCCTTCCCAACTCCCCTACCCATTCACCCTCTCAAAGGCCCCCAGCAGCCCCTAAAGCATTTGAGGATTCAGAGCTGGAGAGGGATCTTGGAATTTAACCCTCTCATATTATACAGGAAGCAACTGAGGCTCAAACAGAACTGATTGCTCAGGGTCACACAAGTAAGATGGCAGACTTGGGAACAACACCTAAATACACTCACAAACTCCCCCACATTTGCTGTGTTGCCAAGCCCAGCTAGTATACCTGAGTGGTGTGACTACTGATAGACTGGACAACTCCACTACTTTGGCTCTTCCTTACCCTCTCTCTATAGAATTCTGGTTAACAGAAGAAAGGAAGGAACCATGTGAAAAAAGAGCCAGCCAAAGGCTTGGTTGGGGCCTTCTTCATCCTTACCACAATCTTGCCAGCTCTTGATAGTATCTTCCTTATTCCTTCTTCAGAGGTCAGAACTCTCAGATTCAGGGCCTCTCAAAGGACCATCAAGATTCTCCTCTATTTCCAGAATACCCTATTCTCTATTAAAGATTCCCCTCTCCTTGCTGTCTAACTAACGGGGAGTGTTTATCCTGGGTTCTTCCAAAGTCCCAGCTACTCCCATCTCCTAACTCTCACAGCCAAATGTCTTCTCTAAGCCCCTTGTCATCTCACTCTTAGATTTCTTCAGTTTCTCTCACTTCCTTGGAGAGGGTGATCTCATTCTGACATCCCTTATCCTGCCCCCAAATCCTCCCTTGCTTGTACCCTATTTAAATACTCACTTTATCAATAGGAGACACTGAAAGCAAGAAGCAGATAAAGCAGTGTGGGGGTTTGAATTGTATGCTGGACCCAGTGATTCTCTCCTCAGTTCTTGCAACCTAGGGCTTATTTATAACCGCCAGGGAAGAAGGGGGAGAGGGGAAAGAAGAAGTCAATTAGGAGAGGGGGAGGGCAAAAGAGGGAGTGATCAAGAGAGAGGAGGTTCCTCCCTCCAGATCTAATAGCATCCCCTGACTTCTTCATCAACTTTGAGAAAGATGCTGTTGCTATCTCCTAGGAATTGGTAGAGTCTGATAGAAACAATGATAAGGGTTCCTCTGGAGAAGAACCCACCACCCCACCCTTCTCTTCCCCTCAGCTGAACAAAGAAAGGACTAGATGTGGTGAGGGTTTAGAATCTAAAGAGTGAGTGCACTACTTTTTTTTTTTTTAATTATAGTTTTTTATTTATAAGATATATGCATAGGTAATTTTTCAGCATTGACAGTTGCAAATCCTTTTGTTCCAACTTTTTCTCTCCTTCCCCCCACCCCTTCCTCCAGATGCTAGCTCTTGATAGCTATATGTTATCAATATGTCAATATCAATATGATCAATACATGTTAAATATGTTAAAGTATAAGTTAAATACAATATATGTATATATGTCCAAACAGTTAATTTGCTGTATAAAAAGAGTCAGACTTTGAAGTAGTGTACAATTAGCCTATGAAGGAAATCAAAAATGCAGGTGGACAAAAATAGAAGGATTGAGATAGAATTCTCAATCCTTCTATTTTTGTCCACCTGCATTTGTAGTGGTTCATACTCGTCTCCCAGAGTTCTTTCCCCAGGTGTAGCTGGTTCAGTTCATTACTGCTCTATTGGAACTGATTTGGTTCATCTCATTGTTGAAGAGGGCCAGGTCCATCAGAATTGATTCTCATGTAGTATTGTTGTTGAAGTATATAATGATCTACTGGTCCTGCTCATTTCACTCAGCATCAGTTCGTGTAAGTCTCTCCAGGCCTCTCTGACATCATCCTACTGGTCATTTCTTACAGAACAATAATATTCCATAATATTCATATGCCACAATTTATTCAGCCATTCTCCAATTGATGAGCATCCTTTCAATTTCCAGTTTCTAGCCACTACAAACAGGGCTGCCACAAACATTTTTGTACATACAGGTCCCTTTCCCTTCTTTAAAATCTCTTTGGGATATAAGCCCAGTACTAACACTGCTGGGTCAAAGGGTATACTTTGATAGCTTTTTGAGCATAGTTCCAAATGAGTTCACTACTTTGAATCCATGACAAACCTGTGTCATACCCCATAGTGGTCCATCTAGACATTTCTTTACTCTGATCAGTAATAACTCCCTTCCCAGAAAAATCTCAAGCCTCTCAGAGCGGGAGAAGGGAACAGATGGCTTCAAAGGTCTAATTCCAACATTTATTCAGCACACTTGAGGGGGAAAGAGGGGAAAAGAGAAAGATCAGAGACTATCAACTGAATCATGGAAAAAGGAGTCATTGTGGTAGGGATTGTAATGAATAACTTTTTGGCCCCTGAACTTCATGTGGAAAGGAGGAAATACCACATTTCAGATCTAAAGTGTTGAGACATCAAGTAAATGTCATGGTATTGTCTCTGAAAGAATTCAGGCTTACTTGTCAATTCCAACAAAGACATTTAATGATATTTAAACACTCAGTGGGTGGGTCAAGCTCCCTAAAGGACTCAGCAGCTTATCTAAGCAACAAAAGGATTTTTGAGTAAATGGTGTTGATTGCATGAGAAGATATATAAATTCTGAGGTTATAGGAGGAATTTGGGGAGGTCCTAAAGCCTTGATGGAAGTAGACATGGGGTTATATAGAATGCAAACAAAAAAATCTGCTCAAGCGGGTATTCGTGTATGATTATGATGTTGTAACTAGCATGGTTCACCTAATGAAAGCAAAGAAAGGGAACTGGGCAAGCATTATGTCAGGGGAAAGATTTATTGAGATAGGCATTTCAGTGTCCTCTTCTACATCCTGTTGTTGCTACTTTCTTATTGATTGATTTCTATGGTATATTTAAACTAGATGGTATGGTCACCAGGACAGGCTGACCTGTTTTTTTATTTCCTGTGATTTCTCTAGGATTTAATGATGGGGACATCAATTATAATTACCCTCATTCATGTTCTCTTCCAAAAGGAAACCAGTATTTATGAAGCCCATATCAAACACTGTGCTAAGTACTTCACAAATAGTATCACATTTGTTCCTCATGAGGGAAGTTAGTGTTCTTGTTATCTCCATTTTACAGTAAAGGAAACTGAGGCAGAAAGAGTTTAAGTGACTTACCCATGGTCACACAGTAAATGTCTGAGGCTATATTTGAACTTAGATCTCCCTGACTCCAGGTCTATTGTTCTATCTTTACTTTGCTACCTAGCCTCTTCTACGTCTACTTAGATTAGGATAGATATGCTGAGCAGGAATCAACTTTACAAATTTCCACTCCCAGATATAGTTACCTCTCACTTGATGCTGGTGCCAGTCAGGTATAAGTCAGGCAAAGGGGGCCAAAGAGGCTGTCTTTGGAATCCTGCCTGATCAGCCACCTGCTTAAGAAATGGTGAGCCCAACCTTCAACAGCTCCTTTAGTGTATCTGCTTGACTCTAAAGCGGGTAGGAGATTTCTAGAACATATATGACTACATAAAAAAATTTTTTTTTGTTTTCCATTTTCTATTTTGCTGAGACATCCTGTGAACAGAACCAGAGCCCTAGAATATTGCCAAACTTAATAAACTGAGAATGATCAAGATAAAGACAGAGAGATGCAAAGACAGAGATAGTGAGACAGATAAAATGAATTAAACTAATAGATTGAGAGAGAGAGAGCAGAAACCAAGTATCAATCAATGGGAAAATAGAGAACGAGATAAGATTTTTGATAGAATTCACAAACAAAAGAAATAGTGAAATAGATCAGAAGCAAAGAGATATACTGAGGATAGGTATTGCACATACAAAGAAGGAGAATCAGTAACCAAAACAGAGAATCATATCTTTTTTTTTTCAGGATTAAGTTATTATTTTTTTAAAATAATTTTTTATTGATAGAACGCATGCCAGGGTAATTTTTTACAGCATTATCCCTTGCATTCATTTCTGTTCCGATTTTTCCCCTCTCTCCCTCCACCCCTTCCTCCAGATGGCAAGAGTCCTTTACATGTTGAATGGGTTGCAGTATATCCTAGATACAATATATGTGTGCAGAACCAAACATTTTTCTTGTTGCACAGGGAGAATTGAATTCAGAAGGTATAAATAACCCGGGAGGAAAAACATAAATGCAAGCAGTTTATATTCATTTTCAGTGTTCTTTCTCTGGGTGTAGCTGCTTCTGTCCATCTTTGATCAATTAAGGCTCTCTTTATCAAAGAGGTCCACTTCCATCAGAATACATCCTCAAACAGTATCATTGTTGAGGTATATAATGATCTCCTGGTTCTGCTCATTTCACTCAGCATCAGTTCATGTAAGTCTCGCCAGTCCTCTCTGTATTCATCCTGCTGGTCGTTCCTTACAGAACAATAATATTCCATAACGTTCATATACCACAATTTACTCAACCATTCTCCAATTGATGGACATCATTTCATTTTCCAGCTTCTAGCCACTACAAACAGGGCTGCCACAAACATTTTGGCACATACAGGTCCCTTTCCCTTCTTTAGTATCTCTTTGGGGTATAAGCCCAGTAGAAACACTGCTGGATCAAAGGGTATGCACAGCTTGATAACTTTTTGAGCATAGTTCCAAATTGCTCTCCAGAATGGCTGGATGTGTTCACAGTTCCACCAACAATGTATCAGTGTCCCTGTTTTCCCACATCCCCTCCAACATTCCCCATTATCTTTCCCTGTCATTCTAGCCAATCTGACAGGTGTGTAGTGGTATCTCAGAGTTGTCTTAATTTGCATTTCTCTGATTAATAATGATTTGGAGCATATTTTCATATGTCTATAAATAGTTTCAATTTTTTCATCTGAGAATTGTCTGTTCATATCCTTTGACCATTTATCAATTGGAGAAATCTTTTTTTTTTTAATAACTTTTTATTGATAGAACACATGCCAGGGTAATTTTTTACAGTATTATCCCTTACATTCACTTCTGTTCCGATTTTTCCCCTCCCTCCTTCCACCCCCCCCCCCAGATGGCAAGCAGTCCTTTACATGTTGAATAGGTTACAGTATATCCTAGATACAATATATGTGTGCAGAACCGAACAGTTTTCTTGTTGCACAGGGAGAATTGAATTCAGAAGGTAGAAATAACCCGAGAAGAAAAACAGAAATGCAAGCAGTTTATATTCATTTCCCAACATTCTTTCTTTGGGTGTAGCTGCTTCTGTCCATCTTTGATCAATTAAAGCTCTCTTTATCGAAGAGATCCACTTCCATCAGAATACATTCTCAAACAGTATTGTTATTGAGGTATATAATGATCTCTTGCTTCTACTCGTTTCACTTAGCATCAGTTCATGTAAGTCTTGCCAGTCCTCTCTGTATTCATCCTGCTGGTCATTCCTTACAGAACAATAATATTCCATAACATTCATATACCACAATTTACTCAACCATTCTCCAATTGATGGGCATCCATTCATTTTCCAGCTTCTAGCCACTACAAACAGGGCTGCCACAAACATTTTGGCACATACAGGTCCCTTTCCTTTCTTTAGTATCTCAGAGAATCATATCTTAAACAAAGACCTAAAGATAGATTTTACTTGTCATTGGATGAGAGGAGTGTTCACAAGAGTGAAAAGGAAGGATAGTCTACCTAGGGAGGGCTGATGGGCATAGCATCTGAAGACAAAAAAAGAACAAACTTCAACAACTTATTGGTTGAGAAACAGAGTTGGTTCTTTTCTTTTCACTCAGGACAAACTCTGGATGTTTGAATGGATGAAAGATGTTGAGAGCTCATTTACCATCCTGGAGAAAGAAGAAAATTTTAGGGAATTCTCAATTTCTCTACGAGGAGCTTTTTTTAGTGTCACTGACTGCTCTAGTATTCTAACAACGTGTATCATATGGACCCTTCTCAGAATAATGTTTTTAAATAAATAAGATATATGGTTCCATAAAGAAAATCAATTACATTGAAATGAAGTGAATAAAATTTTTTTCAATAAAATTCATTAAACAATCATTCCCTAGAGAGAAATATTGGCAGCAATTGGGATTACATTCCCCCGACCTTTGTATCTAGACAGGTTTGTGAGTATGAAATCCAAGATAAATGGCTATTGGTTCTATTTGTAAAGCTTTCCAGGGATGGCAATCCTATGATTCCTTTGAAGGACCACTTTCTGAATCAAATCACTCTGATACTCTGGAAGTTGATCAGTGAGTTGTGTAATGTGAATTAAACACATCTGAGCAGAAAGGATTCCAATTGTAGGGAGTTCCCAATCTGATAAAGGAAATACAGTCCTTGTCCTCATCAAACTTTCTGAAAGGGAGAGGCAGGAAACAAAATGTTTTTTGTACTTTGGTTTTTGCTATAATTACCCAGTAAATATCCCTCTGCAAAATCTTATTGATGTCAAATGATTAATTGGTATTGGGTTGATGGTAACCAATTAGATGAAATTACAAAATATTAGTTGATCAAATTCTATGGGGGGATGGAAGCCAAATGGGAGCAAATAGGAGCCCAACACCCAGTGTCATCCCCTACAACTTTGAGGCAAATTCTGAGGACCAAACCCATATGGTTATTTACACACTGTCTCCCTCATTAGAATGGATGCTCTTTGAGGAAAAAGACTGTGTGCTTTTCTTTGTGTCCCTAATACTTAGGGTGTATAACATATAGGAGCCTGGAATATAATAAGCACCTAATTCATGCTGGGGGACCTAAGTGGTCCAGTAGATAGAATGCTGGGCCTGGAGTTAGGAAGACTCCCTTCTCTGAATTTAAGTCTGGCTTCAGAAACTACCTAAGGGACTCTGGGTAAATTGGTTAACCTGGTTTGCCCCAGTCTCCTCATCTACAAAATAAGTTGGAGAAAGAAAGGGCAAACCACTCCAGTATTTTTCTCAAGAAACTCCAAAAGGGGTTACAAAGAGTCAGATGTGATTGAAAATGACTGAACTATAAATGCTCCTCAACTGGGCTTCACCTAGCAGAATAACAAGTATAGGGGAAGATCAGCTGAGAGGGTGACTGGAGATCATCTTTGGGCATTCTATTGAGATCCAGTAGGCATTTAAACCAGTTCTTCTCTGCCTTTAATTCTGCTGTATTTCTGCCGTTAGGGGAGATTTCAAGTAGACAGAAAGGCTGCAAGTAGTTCACTGAGCTCATGGGGGATCTCCCACTACTTTCCTCCCTGGTGGTGAAGTACGTAGCCCTGGCTGCTGTACCTCTGGGAGGAAAGTCAGGAGCTTGTGTGGCATCTGCTGTTTCTCTGTGAATCTTATGTAGCTTAGGGTCAGATATTTAGAGCCACTGTATGTCCAAGAGCAATTTCTAGCAGTAATTATATAATCCACAGATTCAGCTTCTGGTCTTCATACTGAAATTCAATTACTTTCACTGAAGAAGATGCTTAATAAGGCATGATAACTGAAATATCAACTCCCTCCTTGTAGAGATGGGGAACATGAGACCACACAGAGGTGACTTCTCCCAAGAATTTCCCCAAGAATTAGGCATATGTGACAATATAAGCAAAAATTCAGAGATGAGAAAGGACAAGGCATTTAAAGTGAAGCACCCCCTGTACAAAAGGATTTGGAATGGCTCTAAGGAGCTTGTTGATAAAGCTGGTTGGGTAGAAATCTGTTTTTGTTGTTTGTTCTTCTTTCTCAGAGGATCAATGGCATCAGGAGGGCCATGTCTTGACTTGTAAGTGAATTAGATTTAACAGAGGAAGCACTGAGCAAGGTCAGCCTCACTCTCTCCTCCAGACATTGAAGTTCAATGCCAAGACATAGGTCAAGATCACTGGTGATGGCCCAGCATACACTGGGAAGCCTTGACCTTTTTAAGCTCAGGTCTTTCTCAGGTCTCAGTTGGAATGAGACAATGCCCATTCTGTGATTAATAGCTAGGTATGAATTCAGGCAAAAGACTCCCTAGTTTGTCTTTACAAAAAAAAAAAATTCAGTCTCAGAGAGGAAGGCCCTCAGAGATTCTGGCCAGAAGATAGAAATCTTTCATTTGTTTGTTTCTGCTGTCTAAAAATTAAGGGTCATGCCTTTAAGAAATAGCGTTAAAGGTAAAGACTTAGTCCAGAAAATCCTGAGGGGTGAAATGTACTATGCAGGAGGTGAGCCAGCCAGATACCTGTCTTGGCTTTCAAGAGTCACTGGAGCCATAGTGGAACTGCTGATATTTGAATTTGGCTGCAGCTGCCACTATCTCCACCTGATACTTGGAGGGGAGCAGCCTGAGACCAAGACAAGAGCCATGTCCTGGTTGAAATTTCCATTTGGGAGAACTGAATTTGCCTGCCCCTGCTTCTCTTCTCTCCTTGCCCAGAAAAACATGGTAAACACAAAACTTAACATTTCCTCAGAGTATGTTAACACCTCCTACCTGAATCAACAGAATATTTTCTCTCTTGTCCATCAGCCCCACATATTCCATGGGGAGAGAGAAACAAGGAGAAAAGAAAAACAAGTTACTTCTAACAGTTATGTACAGCCAAGTAAAACAAATTCCCTCCTTGATTATATAAAAAACAACAACTATGTTTCATTTTGCACACTAAATCTGTCACTTCTCTGTCAGGAGGTGGATACTTTGCTTCATTGTTATCCTCCGGAACAACTAGATCAGCAATGTTTTTGTAATGATCAGAGTTCTTACTGTTTTTAGAGTTTCTTGTCTTTACAATGCTCTTATTAATTGTACATATTTTTCCCCCTAATTTGCTCATTTTCTTCTTTATCAGCTTATATAATTCTTCAGAATGATTAATTTATAAGATATTGATGATGTAGTATAAATTGCTTTGGTCCCGCCCATTTCAATCTGCATCCATTTATATAATTCTTTACATATCTCTTCAAAATCATATATTTCTTCATTTCTTATAGCACATTCATCTACTGCAACTTATTCAGTGATTCCTTTTTGGGAATTGATGGATATCCTTTTAGTTTCTGGGATTTCTTTTTTAGGTGGATAGAGGTGTCATCACACACAAAAAAAGTCTGCTCTAAGTATTTTTTTTCCGTGAGACAATTGGGGTTAAATGACTTGCCCAGGGTCACACAGCTAGGAAGTGTTAAGTGCTGAGACTAAATTTAAATTCAGGTCCTCCTGACTTAGCTGGTGCTCTATCCACTGCATCACTTAGTTGCCCCATGCTCTAAGTATTTTTGTAAACATGGTCCCTTTTGCTATTATTTTCATCTCTAAGCTATAGAACTACTAATGATGTAACTGAATCAAAGAATGTGTACTCTTTAGTAACTTTTTTGTGTATAATTCCAAATTGCTTTGCAGAGTTTGGACTTACTCATAAATTTATATGTATATAAAAATATGTCTTTCCCCATAGTTCCTTCAACATCTAGCATTTTCCTATTGTTTTTTGCTAATTTTGTCAGTATCTAGATGTAAAGTGGAATTTCATAATTACTTACGGATTTCTATTAGGAGTGATTAGTGCTCTACTTGGAACATTTTTTCATATGATTGTAGATAGCTTTCCCTTGAGAACTGTGTACTTTTACCATTACACCTCTTATAATTTGAGAACTGGCTCTTATTCTTATAAATTTAAATCAGTTACTTAAATGTTATGGAAATTAGATCTTTGTCAGAAAAAGCTGTTGTAAAGATTTTTTCCCCAGTTAACAGTTTCCCTTTTATTCTTAGCTTTATGGAATTCACTTATGTAAAAACTCAATTTTTGACTTCTGGGATCCTCTTTCCCTTGTTTGATTACAAACTTTCCCCCTATCCATAGATTTATATGTAACATTTACCTCCATTTTTTACTAATTTGCTTATTATGTGACTTTTTTTCTAGGTCAATAATCTTTTGGAGCTTATCTCTGTATTACGTAAGGGATGTTGGACTAAATTTAATTTCTTTCATCCTGCTGTCCAATCTTCCCTATTGTTCTTGTTCAATGTTGTTCAAGTGCGTCTGATTTCATGACTCCATTTGGGATTTTCTTATCAAAAGTACTGAGGTAGTTTGCTATTTCCTTCTTCAGTTCATTTTATAGATGAGGAACTGATGTAAGCTGAGTTGAGTGACTTGTCCAGGATAACACAGCTATTAAATGTTTGAGGCCACATTTGAACTCAGGAAGATGAGTCTTTTTGATTCCAAGACCAGTGCTCTATCTACTCTGCCACCTAGCAGCCCATTCTTAGCTTCTATATATATTCCATATCAAAATCAGAAAAAAAAAAGAGAAATAAAAAGACATGGAAAACAGATATCATGTAATAGGCAGAACAACTAGTACCACTATAGAGAGTTCCCTATTGTAATACAGTAAGAAAGCAGTTTCTAATATTTCTTGTTATGTTCACATCAACAGGAAAAAATTATGCTAATGTTCATTTCATACTTATGCAATTTATTTTTGCAATGCTAACAACACATAGGATACTATAAAGATTGACCATTTCTACCTAAATATCATTACATGAATTATCTTTGCTTATACTGCTTATACTGAAGGAATGCACAATTGCAGAGCATAGTAGATAAAGAAACAACTCCAGAGTCAGGAAAACCTGAGTATAGATTTCCGTATTGCCCCAGGAAACTATCTCTAAGACTGTAAGTTACAGAAAATTTTCTTCTGTTGACCCCTTTACTATTTGTGGGATGAAAGATCCAGAAGGCTCTGCTGCCACTGTTGATTCAGTGTTCCCAAGGCCTTTTCCTGGTTTATTGGGGCTGTGGATGTGCTGGAGCCATCTACATGAGACTGTTCTCCACTCTAACCAAGGTGGGACAAAACTTTCCTGTTGAACTATGTTGTAAATTAAGGGTTCCTTACTGGTAGAACCGATAAAAGAAGATTTTATCCATCTCCAGAAAAAGAAATGTGTGTAGCATGAATATGCATGTATGTGTATGAAATGGTGTTTTTCTCATCAAAACCATTTGGTACTGGCTAAGAAATAGACTAGTTGATCAGTGGAATAGGTTAGGTTCACAGGACAAAGTAGTGAATAACTATAGCAATCTAGTGTTTGACAAACCCAAAGACCCCAGCTTTTGGGATAAGAATTCACTATTTGACAAAAATTGCTGGGAAAATTGGAAACTAGTATGTCAGAAACTAGGCATTGACCCACACTTAACACCATACACCAAGATAAGATCAAAATGGGTTCATGATTTAGGCATAAAGAATGGGATTATAAATAAATTAGAAGAACCTATAGGATAGATTACCCCTCAGATCTGTGGAGGAGAAAGGAATTTGCGACCAAAGAAGAACTAGAGATCATTATTAATCACAAAATAGATAATTTTGATTATATTAATCTAAAAAGCTTTTGTACAAACAAAACTAATGCAAACAAGATTAGAAGGGAAGCAATAAACTGGGAAAATATTTTTACAGTTAAAGATTCTGATAAAGGCATCATTTCCAAAATATATAGATAATTGACACTAATTTATAAGAAATCAAGCCATTTTCCAATTGATAAATGGTCAAAAGATATGAACAGACAATTTTCAGATGAAGAAATTGAAACTATTTCTACTCATATGAAAAGGTGCTCCAAATCATTATTGTTGCAAATTAAGACAACTCTGAGATACCACTACATACCTGTCAGATTGGCTAAGATGACAGGAAAGATAATGAATGTTGGCTACTTTCATCAATGAGAGGATCCAATTCAGTTCCAATTGATCAGTGATGAACAGAACCAGATACACCCAGTGAAAGAACACTGGGAAATGAGTGTGAGCTGCTTACATTTTTGTTTTTCTTCCCAGGTTATTTTTATCTTTCTAAATCCATTTTTCTTATGCAACAAGAGAACTGTATAAAAATGTACACATATATTGTATTTAAGATATACTTTAATATGTTTAACATAAATGAGACTGCCTGTCATCTAGGGGAGGAGGTGGAGGGAGGGAAGGGAAAAGTTGGAACAGAAGTGAGTGCAAGGGACAATGTTGAAAAATTACCCATGCATGTGTTCTGTCAATAAAAAGCTATAATAAAAAAAAGAAATGGTGCTTTTTTTTAGTGAGGGTTGGGGGAGGAAGGCAGGGAGAAAAGAGTTATTCTTTCCACATCACCACTTTCCCCACTGTGTTTTTTTTTTAATTTTTATTTAATGATTACTTTATATTGACAACATTATCCCTTGCACTCGTTTCTTTTCCGATTTTTTTCCCCTCCCTCCCTCCATCCCCTCCCCTAGATGGCAAGCAGTCCTTTATATGTTGGATATGTTGCAGTATATCCTAGATACAATATATGTTTGCAGAACCGAACAGTTCTCTTGTTGCATAGGGAGAATTGGATTCAGAAGGTATAAATAACCCGGGAAGAAAAACAAAAATGCAGATAGTTCACATTCGTTTCCCAGTGTTCTTTCTTTGGGTGTAGCTGCTTTTGTCCGTCATTTATCAATTGAAACTCAGTTAGGTCTCTTTGTCAAAGAAATCCACTTCCATCAAAATATGTCCTCATACAATATCGTTGTCGAAGTGTATAATGATCTCCTGGTTCTGCTCATTTCACTTAGCATCAGTTCATGTAAGTCTCGCCAGTCCTCTCTGTATTCATCCTGCTGGTCATTTCTTACAGAACAATAATATTCCATAACATTCATATACCACAATTTACCCAGCCATTCTCCAATTGATGGACATCCATTCATTTTCCAGTTTCTAGCCACTACAAATAGGGCTGCTACAAACATTTTGGCACATACAGGTCCCTTATCCTTCTTTAGTATTTCTTTGGGATATAAGCCCAATAGAAACACTGCTGGATCAAAGGGTATGCACAATTTGATATTTTTTTGGGCATAATTCCAGATTGCTCTCCAGAATGGTTGGATTCATTCACAACTCCACCAACCATGCATTAGTGTCCCAGTTTTCCCCCTTCCCCTCCAACATTCATCATTATTTTTTCCTGTCATCTTAGCCAATCTGACAGGTGTGTAGTGGTATCTCAGAGTTTTCTTAATTTGCATTTTTCTGATCAATAATGATTTGGAACACTCTTTTATATGAGTGGTAATAGTTTCATTTTCATCCTCTGAAAATTGTCTGTTCATATCCTTTGACCATTTATCAATTGGAGAATGGCTTGATTTCTTATAAATTTGAGTCAGTTCTCTATATATTTTAGAAATGAGGCCTTTATCAGAACCTTTAACTGTGAAGATGTTTTCCCAGTTTGTTGCTTCCCTTCTAATCTTGTTTGCATTAGTTTTATTTGTACAAAGGCTTTTTAATTTGATGTAATCAAAATTTTCTATTTTGTGATCAGTAATGGTCTCTAGTTCATCTTTGGTCACAAATTTCTTTCTCCTCCACAAGTCTGAGAGATAAACTATTCTATGTTCCTCTAATTTATTTATAATCTCATTCTTTATGCCTAGGTCATGGACCCATTTTGATCTTATCTTGGTATATGGTGTTAAGTATGGGTCCATGCCTAATTTCTGCCATACTAATTTCCAATTATCCCAGCAGTTTTTATCAAATAATGAATTCTTTTCCCAGAAGTTAGGGGCTTTGGGTTTGTCAACACTAGATTGCTATAGTTGACTATTCTGTCTTGTGAACCTAACCTTTTCCACTGATCCACGAATCTATTTCTTAGCCAATACCAAATGGTTTTGGTGACTGCTGCTTTATAATATAATTTTAGATCAGGTACAGCTACGCCACCTTCATTTGATTTTTTTTTTTCATTAATTCCCTTGAGATTCTCGACTTTTTATTGTTCCATATGAATTTTGTTGTTATTTTTTCTAGATCATTAAAATATTTTCTTGGAAGTCTGATTGGTATAGCACTAAATAAATAGATTAGTTTAGGGAGTATTGTCATCTTTATTATGTTCGCTCGGCCGATCCAAGAGCACTTAATATTTTTCCAATTATTTAAGTCTGACTTTATTTGTGTGGAGACTTTTTTATAATTTTACTCATATAATTCCTGACTTTCCTTTGGTAGATAGATTCCCAAATATTTTATGGTATCAACAGTTATTCTGAATGGAATTTCTCTTTGTATCTCTTGCTGTTGGATTTTGTTGGAGATGTATAAAAATGCTGAGGATTTATGGGGATTTATTTTGTAGCCAGCTACTTTGCTAAAATTATGAATTATTTCTAATAGCTTTTTAGTAGAATCTCTGGGTTCTCTAGGTATACCATCATATCATCTGCAAAGAGTGATAGTTTGGTTTCTTCATTGCCTACTCTAATTCCTTTAATATCTTTCTCGACTCTTATTGCCGAGGCTAGTGTTTCTAATATGATATTAAATAATAATGGTGATAGAGGGCAACCTTGCTTCACTCCAGATCTTACTGGGAAAGGTTCCAGTTTTTCCCCATTGCATATGATGCTTACTGATGGTTTTAAATATATGCTCCTGACTATTTTAAGGAAAAGTCCATTTATTCCTATGCTCTCAAGTGTTTTTATTAGGAATGGATGTTGGATTTTATCAAATGCTTTTTCTGCATCTATTGAGATGATCATATGGTTTTTGTTTGTTTGGTTATTGATATAGTCAATTATGCTAATAGTTTTCCTAATATTGAACCAGCCCTGCATTCCTGGTATAAATCCTACTTGGTCATAGTGTATTATCCTGGTGACGATTTTCTGTAATCTTTTTGCTAATATTTTATTTAAGATTTTAGCATCAATATTCATTAGGGAGATTGGTCTATAATTTTCTTTCTCTGTTTTCAGCCTACCTGGTTTAGGTATCAGTACCATGTCTGTGTCATAAAAGGAGTTTGGTAGGACTCCTTCAATCCCTATTTTTTCAAATAGTTTATTTAGCATTGGAGTTAATTTTTCTTTAAATGTTTGGTAGAATGCACATGTAAATCCATCTGGTCCTGGGGATTTTTTCTTAGGGAGTTGATTGATAGTTTGTTCTATTTCTTTTTCTGAGATGGGACTGTTTAGGATATTTACTTCTTCCACTGTTAGTTTGGGCAAGCTATATTTTTGGAGGTATTTTTCTATTTCATTTAAGTTGTCGAATTTATTGGCATAAAGTTGGGCAAAGTAACTCCTAATTATTGCTCTAATTTCCTCTTTGTTACTGGCGAGTTCTCCCTTTTCATTTTTAAGACTAACAATTTGATTTTCCTCTTTCCTTTTTTTAATCAGATTTACTAAGGGTTTGTCTATTTTGTTGGTTTTTTCATAGAACCAACTCTTATTTTTATTAATCAATTCAATAGTTTTTTTACTTTCAATTTTATTGATCTCTCCTTTTATTTTTAGAATTTCAAGTTTAGTGTTTGACTGGGGGGTTTTAATTTGTTCCTTTTCTAGCATTTTTAGTTGCAAACCCAATTCATTGACCTTCTCTTTCTCTATTTTATACAAATAGGCCTCTAGAGATATGAAATTTCCCCTTATTACCATTTTGGCTGCATCCCATACATTTTGGTATGATGTCTCATTATTATCGTTTTCTTGGGTGAAGTTATTAATTATGTCTATGATTTGCTGTTTCACCCAATCATTCTTTAGTATGAGATTGTTTAGTTTCCAATTATTTTTTGGTCTACTTCCCCCTGTTTTTTTGTTGAATGTAATTTTCATTGCATCGTGGTCTGAAAAGGATGCATTTACTATTTCTGCCTTACTGCATTTGAATTTGAGGTTTTTATGTCCTAATATATGGTCAATTTTTGTATAGGTTCCATGAACTGCTGAAAAGAAAGTGTATTCCTTTCTGTCTCCATTACATTTTCTCCAGATATCTATCATATCTGACTTTTCTAGTATTCTATTTACCTCTTTGACTTCTTTCTTATTTATTTTGTGGTTTGATTTATCTAATTCTGAGAGTGCAAGGTTAAGATCTTCCACTATTATAGTTTTACTGTCTATTTCTTCTTGCAGCTCTCTTAATTTCTCTTTTAAGAATTTAGATGCTACACCACTTGGTGCATATATGTTTAATATAGATAGTGCTTCATTATCCATGCTACCCTTTAGCAAGATATAGTGCCCTTCCTTATCTCTTTTAATTAGATCAATTTTTGCTTTAGCTTGGTCTGAGATCAGGATGGCTACCCCTGCTTTTTTTACTTCACCTGAAGCATAGTAGATTTTGCTCCAACCTTTTACCTTTAACCTGCATGTATCTCCCCGCTTCAGGTGTGTCTCCTGTAAACAACATATTGTAGGATTCTGGCTTTTAATCCATTCTGCTAACCGCTCCCTCTTTATGGGGGAGTTTACCCCGTTCACATTTATGGTTAGAATGACCAATTCTGTATTACTTGCCATCTTGTTAACCCCAGTTTATGCTTTTCTCCCTTCTTTCCCCTTTCCCCCCCTTCCCAGTATTAAGCTTGTGAGCACTACTTGCTTCTCACAGCCTTCCCTTTTTAGTATCCCTCCCCCCGCCTTAGAGTTCCTCCTCCTATCTTACCCCCTTCCCTCCCAGTTTCCGTATTCCCTTCCTCTTAGCTTATTCCTTCCCTTTTCACTTTTCCCTTCTCACTTTTCAATGAGGTGGGAGAAGTTTCACTATAGACTGAATATGTCTTAAGATTTTTCACTTAAAGCCAATTCTGAAGGCAGTAAGATACCCACTATATTCATCCCCCTTCATTCTTTCTCTCAGATATAATAGGTTTCCTATGCCTCTTCATGAGATGTACTACCCCCACTTTACCCTTTTTATGGTACAATGTCCTTTCCACATCAATTTCTAGAACAAGGTATACATGTATTCTTTATACATCTATATAGTCGAAATATAATTCCCAAGATTAATCTTTACCTTTTTAGATTTCTCTTGAGTTCTATATTTGTAGATCAAACTTTTTGTTAAGTTCTGGCTTTTTCATCAGAAATAGATGAAATTCGCTTACTTCGTTGAATGTCCATCTTCTTCCCTGGAAAAAGATGCTCATTCTCACTGGGTAAATTATTTTTGGTTGCATACCAAGTTCCTTAGCCTTTTGGAATATCATATTCCAGGCCCTTCGATCTTTTAATGTGGATGCTGCCAGATCCTGGGTGATCCTTATTGTGGCTCCTTGATACTTGAATTGGGTTTTTCTAGCCACTTGCAATATTTTTTCCTTCATCTGAGGGTTCTGGCATTTGGCCACTATATTCCTTGGTGTTTTGATTTTAGGATCCCTTTCAGTGGGTGATCGAGGAATCCTTTCAATGTTTATTTTTTCCTCTATTCCTATGACTTCTGGGCAGTTCTCTTTGCTAATTTCCTGGAAAATAGTGTCCAGGCTCTTTTTTTCATCATTCTTTTCTGGGAGTCCAATGATTCTCAGATTGTCATTCCTGGATCTGTTTTCCAGGTCTGTTGTCTTCCCCAGAAGGTATTTCACATTCTTTTCCATTGTTTGATTTTTTTTGGATTTGCTTGACTGATTCTTCTTGTCTCCTTGAGTCATTCAATTCCAATTGTTCAATTCTGATTTTCAGTGAAGTATTTTCTTCACTCACTTTTTAAAAATCTTTTTCTAATTGTCCCATTGAGTTCTTTTGTTCTGTGGAATTTTTTTCCATTTCGCCAATTTTGTTTTCCAGTTCACCAATTCTATTTTTCAAGGATTTTACTTCTTTATCCACTCTCTCTTTAACTGACTTCTCCAGGCTCTTTTGCCAAGCCTCCCTCTCCTTTTCCCAAGCTTTCCTCTCCTTTTGCCTCACTCTGCTTTTCCCATTTTTCTTCTAGCTCCCTTGTGAGAGCCTTTTTAATTACTTCTATGAGGTTCATCTGTGCTGAGGAACAGATGATCTCCTCCTTTGGGGATTCACCTGGAGACAGTCTGTTTTTAGTCTCCTCAGGATTTAGAGTCTGCTCTCTTTCTGTATAGAAGCTGTCAAGGGTTAAAGTCCTCTTCAGTTTCTTGCTCATTCTGTCTAATAATCAAAGACAAAGTAGCAAAGAAAAACAGAAAAAAACTGGAGTCTTTCTTTGGGGGAGGGGCTGGGTGTGTTACCGAGCTTCCTCTACAGACTGCGGGGGGGGGGGGGGGGCAAGCAGTGAGGCACTAACCCGACTGTGCTGCGCTTGCGCTCTGAGAATCCCAGAGCGTGCTGAGTCACTGTGGGGGGGGGGGGGGGAGAGGGGGCGGCCAGGTCCCGAGAGACTCCAGCTGTTTGGGGTTGTATTCTCACCCCAGTGTTTTTAGCTTCTCTGCTGGGCTGCTGACTTGCTGCCGGAGCAAAGTATCTAATCCCGTAGCGAAGCTCTCCCTGCAGAGACGGCTGCGATCACTCCCCACCCCCTCTCCAGTCTGCTCCCGTGCTCTCCCTGCCGCTGCCCGCCGCCTGTGCCTGATCTAAAACCGTCCCAGCCCTCCAGTAAAGACAGACCTTTCTTGGCGAATCTCAAAGATGGCTTCTCTTGGTAACTATTTGTGGGTTTTTTTTCAGTCAAGCATTAATTCAGAGGCTTGCAATGAAATGGATAGTGAGAGAAAGCATGGAGCCTACACAGCTGTGTGCCTCCTCTCCGCCATCTTAACCGGAAGACCCCCCCCACTGTGTTTTTGATGTATCAATGTAGTGTATGGAGGGAAGGGGTGTGCCATAAAAAATTAAGTGGGAATTTTGGAGGAGTTTGTGGCAATGATAGAGGTCACACAAAGGTTAGCAGATGACACAGAGCCTATCACCAAACACTTAACTCAAACTTTATTGTACTGTAAACAGTCCTAAAAGAAAAAAAAATCAGACTTCTCTGGTACAAAGGAATGGCCAAAAATTTTACTGGGTCTTTTCGTATTAGTGGGCCCTTCCCTCCTAACTCCTGAAATGTGGAAAGGATAACTGTATTTTGAAGCTTAAGACACAGACATAGAGAGACAGAGACAGAAACACAGAGAGATAGATAGAGAGAGAGAGAAAGAGAGAGAGAGAGAGAGAGAGAGCACAAAAATAAGCAGAACAGTGGGAAGAACACAGCTTAGGAGTCAGGAGATTGGATTTTTAATTCCAACTTTGCCACGTAACTATCTCTGTGACCTTGGGCAAATCATCCTTCTCTCAAAGACTCAGTTTCTTGCATTGCAAAATAATAATAGCAGCTAACTATAGTATAGATAACACTTAACATTTTGAAAGGCTCTTCACAAATATTATTTCATTTCATCCTCATATCCTTACCTCAGAGCTAGGGAATATTATTATCTTAATCTGACAGCTCCAAAAACTGAGGTTGAGAATGATTAGATGGTTTACCTTGGATCCACAGAACTAATAAGTTTCTAAGGTGGGCTTTAAACTTATGCTTTTCTGCCTTCAAATCCCTAGGGATTTACTGAGTTACTGAGCTCCAAAAAATGAGAAGGGGACTAAATTAACTCAAAGGTTCTTCCACCTCAGACATACTTTGGTTTTTTGACCTTGGAGTACAGTAGAGTGTATGTATGTGGAATAGGATGGGAGATGGGAATAGAGAATGACTTTCCTGATTCCTTCTCATCATTTATATTTATATTTATCCACACGAATGTGGATCAGTGACTCTTGCAATAACTAAAATAAAACTGATTACGGCCATGAGCCAGGATTTGTCCAATTGTTTCTGCAGTCATCCTGAACATGAGAAAGGTACCAAGAAGTTCAAGAGCCAGTTTTTGGAATATTCAGAACAGCTTTTACAATAGCTCACCCTCACCATGGGCATCACCTGCTTTACTAAAGTCCTAAAGCTTCAGCTCCCCCTGCCTCCCATACCACTTGATTCCCTCAATTATACCAAAGCCACATCTCATGGATCCCACAATCCGCAGATTCAGAGACACAAATTCTTATATTTTCATTGAAAAACATGGACAAGGAGCTTATGGATAAGTCTCAGTGGAATTATATACAGAATAGGAAATTCTACCTGCCCGGTCTACATCATGAACAAATCAGACAATAGCTATGCAATTGTTCTGTAAATGAGAAAGAATCACTTTATAAAGAGAAACCCAGAGAGACAAAGAGACTGATTTTTGACTCAGCTTTATTAAGCCTAGTTCAGGAATGATGATGGAAGTCAGGGGAGTGAGGGCCAGGACTGCCCGCATTGGCTCTGGATAAAGGGAGAGGCAGGAGCAGTGAAAGTTCAGCTGATGGGGTGTCCTGTAAGAGAAGAGAAGGGATAAGTGGGGGGCAGGTCAAAGGCAAAGGCTCTCCCAGTTACTATGACCCCTTGTCCCCTTCTCCAGAGATTCTGCTCATATTCTTTTCTAAGGGATCCTGATCCTGGCCCTAAGAGTTCTGCTGCCCTTGCAACACCTCCCTCCTTCTCCCATCCCTTTTATTGCCTACTTCTGGAGGGCCCGTACACACACAAAAACCTACAGATGTGTGCATTCACACTCCCCCTCCCCGCCACACACATACATTTTACCCTCCTTGTCCCACACATACATTATACCCTCCTTGTCCCAATCTGGAGAAGTGCAGAGATGGGGGCACTTGGTACCTGGGAATATTACAGCAGAACCCTCTACTGCAAGATATCCACACCATCCTGGTAGAATCTCTGGTCCACGGCCCTCTTCCCATACCTGCAGAGTAATGTGGGAAATACATCTAGAGTCAGAGCTGTCCACACCCCCCACCCCATAAAGACCTAGCTCACAGAAAAATATAATGTCACAAATTGAGACATAGTCATAGACACATAGAGAGATCCCCTCCAGCCTAAGCCCTATCTGGCAGAGAAAGCTAGGTTTGAAATGTATATTTGGTGGAGAAGTGTGTTGTCAGGTGGGTGGTTTGTTTCCAGGATCAGAATTAGTAGGAATTTGTGGATTTTTTCCCACTGTGTCTGCATAAATGTGGTCACATTAATGTAAAGGTCTCACTGCCATGAAAAGTAGTCCATGCTCACATTTGCTCACATACGTGCAAGAGCAAAGTCTACATATGCCCAGAATTGCAAAGTTGGAAAGGAGCTCCAAGAGTACCCTTCCAGCACATCCCTTTGCAACATCCCACCTAAAGCCCCTCCTTTCCAGCCTCCTGTCCAGGAGGAGCTTACAATCTTCACTACCTCACATTTCTGCAGAACCAGAGGGCCCAGCTCTGTCTGTACTGACCACGGAGGCACTTATGCACCTGAGCCTATCGATATATCTTCGGAGCTCAGCAGCATACCGGGCCATCTGCTCGGGGGTAGCATCATCTCCAGGGTAAACTGGCTCCTGAGGAGCCCTCTGAGCACTCAAGAGAGCCACGCAGCAGGAGAGGACCAGAAGAGAGAGCCAATATTGAGGGGCAGCCATCTGAGGAACAAAGGATGAGAGAGAAGAGTCAGAAGAAAAGGCCAGGGGAGGAGGCAGAAGAGAAATGGAGAGAAAGAAGAAAGGAGAGGGAAGGAGAAGGGAAAGGAGAAAAGAGATGTCAGGGTCAGGGAGAAATGAACAGAGCAAGGCAGAAGAGAAAGAGAAAAAGGAAAGGAAAGAAACAGGTAAAAGGAGGGACAAGAAAGAGAGGGACAAGGAAAAGAGAAGGGAGAGAGACAGAGAGACAAAGAAAGAGATGAGCCAGGGAAAGAGACAGACAGTCAAGAACAGAAACTGAGAAAGACACATGAGAAACACAGACAGACAGAAAAAGACACACAGACACAGAAAGACAGAGAGAGAGAGAGAAACAGAGAGAGACAAGAGATAGAGAGAAACAAAGAGACAGAGAGAAATACAGACACAGAGATAGAGACAGAGAGACACACAGAGAGAAAGACAGATACAGAGATAGAAACAGAGAGAGACAGAGAGACACACAGAGAGAAAGACAGATACAGAGATAGAAACAGAGAGAGACAAGAGATAGAGAGAAACAAAGACAGAGAGAAATACAGATACAGAGATAGAAACAGAGAGACACACAGAGAGAAAGACAGATACAGAGATGGGAAAAGAGAGATGAAGAACAAGAGACAGACCAAGCCAGAGAGAGACAGAGAGGGAGCAATGCAAGAATGTCCCAGATGCCTCAGAGTCAAGAGAACACCTGGCTAACTGGATACTCAATGATCATTCCAAGGAGAGACTAAGAGCAGAACTGCCAGTCCTTGACTCCTCTGATATCTCACTCCTCTTCTCCCCCAGCTCCCACCCAGCCTCACTTCCCAAAGAACCTCTCACAGGACCAGGGCCTCCATTATAGGGACAACAGACTCATGCACATATACTCCCTGTCCCAGGGGAAGAACCCTAACTACTTTAGGTCTTTATCCAGGACACTGAATCCAAAGAGCACCAACAGCATTTACTGGCAGCCCTTCAGCAAGCAGAGTGGAAACAACTGAACTAAGTTGTCAGAGAGCAAGAATAACTTGTTAAAACACAGAGCAGCAAGGCAGCTCACTTTCAAAGATAATATGCCCCACAGGGCCCTGCTCATCAAGCCCTCAGACACCAATCTCCCTATTGAAATGGCCATGAGGAGTCCCAGCAACTCTGCCAAAGTCCTGGCATTCTGCCTTGTGATCCTTCCTCAACAGGGCAGTACTCTCAATTGTATCCCAGTGAATTGGTCCTGAAATCCATCTGGGGTATGCTTTATGGAGTCTGTCCTCCATTCCGCATTTCCTAGTTTGGCTCTGGCTCTGGGTGACCAACCCCTCACTTGGTCAAAGTAAGGACTGATTGACCATGGACAACCGAAGGCTGAGAATTCCTGCAAAGGAAAGTGGATTCACATGACAACCAGAAAGGGCAGAATCAGGGTCGGGAGGAGGAATACATACCCCCAAAATGATTCATTTCAGGGAGACCTTCCTGAAGAAGAGGAAATTGTAGGAACCTTTTAAAGGAAAGGATGTTTGGAATCCCTGTCCTAGGTATTGGTACAACCTTCCTTGTGCTACATGCAATGTCCATCAGCCTCTGACTCTTTCCTCTGTACCAGCCTCCAATGCCCAATTGTAATCTCTCAAAAGCCTTCCTTCCCATGTGGTCTATTACACTGAAGGGACAGAAGTACCACCCCTCAGTGTCTTCATCCTTGTGCCCATTTACTTGAAGTCCAAGATAGTGAGCCAGTCTCCTGAGTCAGGAGCTACTAGTGCCTCAGATCAGATGGGGTCTTCCCCACAAGCCACTGTGTCCCTCTTACATTCTTCCCTCCCTACCCGCCTCCTCAAAGTCTCCACCTCCTTAAGGTCTCTACCTCCTCACCATTATCCCTCTCCTTTCACTAACATCACCTCCTCCAATACCCCACCAAAGGTGGGGCTACAGCTGGAAAAGGGCAAGCAGTTGTGGGTCAATAACTGAATCAGAGAATTCCTCTCTGGCACCACATCGCTCGCCTAACCCTAACCAACCTCCTGAAGAAGGTATCTTCTGCTGGGAACAGGACATTTTTATATTTTTCTACCCAGTAACCCTGCTCACTGTTATCACCCAGCCTCCTCTCCTCATCAAGGTTACTGGATTCAGATCCAGGAGTTGTGGGTCTGGGGCAGAAGAGGAAGGAGGGCTTGCTCATTCTTCCCTGTGACTGTAGACTTCCCTTCTCTCATCACTCTCAGGAACTCCATAGGTTACCAACATAGGTAGGATCCCATTACTGATTCACCTTAAAGCAATAAGCTCTCCTATGGCTGCCAAAAGTAGCCACTGGATTGTTTTATTGCCTTCATCCCAAAGGGAGAAGAAACATGAAATAGAGAGGAGAAAGAAAGAACAATGGTTAAGGCATTGAGAACGGAGAAGGGAAGAGGAGAAGGAACCAGAGGAGAAAGGGGAAGAGAAAGAAAAAGCAGAAACTCCTAGACAGATGCCTTTAGGACACCCCCAGTGACTAACACTGTGCAAGTACTTAATACATTCTTGGGGAACTGAACTGAATGAAAATGTCTGAATTCCCGCGTTTTCCAGATCCAGGCTAACACAAAGTCCTGCAGTATTAAAAATACACCACGAGGAGGAGCCTTAATTCAGTGCTAAACGCCCAAACCAAGCCAGTCTGACAACTCAATCAGGTAAGAGAACTTTAAACTGAAGAAGACTGAGGGCCCCAGTTCAGGGGGAGAAAGCCTAAAACTAAACTATAAGTATCAATTCAAATTTTCAGTTAATTCTTTGAAAATGTCTGATAACCAAACTAACAGAAATCATATAATTAATCTCAATTGTTCCAAAAAAGGCATTTGACAAAATTCAGCACTTATTCCTATTAAAAACACCAGAGAGCATGGGAATAAATGGAGTTTTCCTTAAAATGAGCAGTAACAGCTACTTAAAACCATCAGCAAGCATCATATATAATGCTGATAAATTAGAAGCATTCCTAATAAGATCAGGGGTGAAACAAGGTTGCCCTCTATCACCGTTATTATACAATATTGTATTACAAATGTTATCTTTAACAATAAGAGAAGAAAAAGAAACAAAGTAATTAGAATAGGTAATGAAGAAACAAAATTATCACTCTTTGCTGATGATATGATGTGTACTTAGAGAATCCTAGAGAATCAACTAAAAAACTACTAGAAACAATAATTAATAACTTTAGCATACTTGCAGGATGCAAATAAATCCATCTAAATCATCAGCATTTCTATATGTTACCAACAAAGCTCAGCAGTGAAAGATACAAAGAAAAATTCCATTCAAAATAATGTAGATAATAAAAAATATTTGGGAGTCTACCTGCCAAAACAAAATCAGGAACTATATAAACACAATCACAAAACATTTTTCACAAACATAAAATCAGATCTAAACAATTGGAAGAATTTTAAATGCTCATGGGTAGGCTGAGCTAATATAATAAAAATGACAATTCTACCTAAATTAATAGACTTATTCAGTGCCATACCAATCAAACTGCCAAGAAATTACTTTACAGAGCAAGAAAAAATAATCACAAAGTTTACCTGGAAGAACAAAAGATCAGGATTTTCAAGGTAATTAATGAAAAATGCAAATGAAGCTGATCTAACTGTACGAGACCTAAAAGTATATTATGAAGCAGCGGTCATGAAAAACATTTCTGCTGGCTAAGAAATAGAGTAATTGATCAGTAGAATAAGTTAGGCCCACAAGACTCAATAGTCAATGGCTATAATAATCTAATGTTTCATAAACCCCAAGACCCCAGTTTCTGGAATAAGAACTCACTATTTGACAAAAATTTCTGGGAAAATTGAAAAATAGTATGAGAGAAACAAGGCACTGACCAACACCTAACACTCTATACCAAGATAAAGTCAAAATGGGTTCATGATTTAGACATAAAAAAGATGCTGTAAATATCACTTCAAGCAACAAATTTTCTTTCTTTCTTTCAGATCTGTGGAGAAGAAATTGCAAAATGAATAATTTTGATGATATTAAATTAAAAAGGTTTTGTACAAACAAAACAGATTTAGACAAGATTAGAAGGGAAGCAGAAAACTGGGGGGGATTTTACATCCACAGGTTCTATTAAAGTCCTCTTGTCTAAAATAGAGAGAATAGACTCACATTTATAAGAATACAAGCATTCTCCAATTGATAAATGGTCAAAGGATATGAATGGACAATTTTCAGATGAAGAAATTAAAACCATTTCTTATGAATATAAGAAAAAATGTTCTAAATCACTATTGATCAGAGAAATGCAAATTAAGATAACTCTGAGGTGCAACTACACACCTCTCAGATTGGCTAAAGTGATAGGATAAGATAATAATAAATGTTGGAGGGGATGTGGAAAAATTGGGGACAGTGATACATTGTTGGTGGAATTGGGAACTGACCCAACCATTCTAGAGAAAGAGCTATCAAACTGTAATATCCTTTGATCCAGCAGTGTCTCTGGGCCTGTACCCAAAGAAATCATAAAAAACAGTAATCCACACATGCAAAAATATTTGTAGCAGCCCTTTTTGTAGTGTCAACTGGGAACTGAGTGGATGCCATCAGTTGGAGAATGGCTGAATAAGTTATGGGATATGAATGTTATGTAATATTATTATTCTATAAGAAATGACCAGCAGGATGATTTCAGAAAAGCCTGGAGAGACTTACAGGAACTGATTCTAAGTGGAGTAGAATGAAAAAAACACTGAACACAATACCAACAGGATTATGTGGTGATCAATTCTGATAGAGACAGCTCTTTTCGACCATGAGGTGATTCAGGCCAATTCCAATAGACTTAGTGATGGAGAGAGCCATACGCATCCAGAAAGAGGGCTTTGGGGAATGAATGTGGATGACAACATAGCATTTTCACTTTTTGTTGTTGTTATTTGCTTGCTTTTTGTTTTCTTTCTCATTTTTTATCTGATTTTTCTTGTGTAATATAATAATTGTGGGAATATGTATAGAAGAATTGCACATTTTTATTATAGTTTATATTACTTGCTGTCTAGTGGAAGGGTGGGGGAGGGAGAAAAAATTTAGAACACAAGGTTTTGCAAGGATGAATCTTGAAAATTATCTTTAGATATATTTTAAAAACAAAAAGCTATTATTTAAAAAGAAAAGAAAAGAAAAGAAAATATCTGGGATACAGTACAAAAGGGAGGACATTATATAATGGGAAGGGCTTGGTTTGATGCAGTTTGATGCTGGTTTTTAAGAAATTGACCCCAGTCCTCTAGGCTCAGTAAGTGGCAAAGTAGGGAAAGGCAAAGCAATAAGCATTTATCAAAAGCCCAGTTTGTGCAAGGAACTGTGCTAAGTTTTTTTTACAGATATCATCCCATTTGATCCTTACAAGTCTGTGAAGGCAATACTGTTATTAATATCCCCCATTTCACATTAAGAGAAACTGAGACAAGCAGAGGTTGATTAACTGCCCACAGACACACACCTACTAAGTATCCAAGGCTATATCTGAGCTTATTCTTAATTACTTCAGGCCCAGAATTCTCCCTATCCCCTGTGCCATCTACTAAAATAGATATCTAGGGCATTGGGTCTGGACTAAAAAAGACCTGAGTTCAAATGCTATCTGAGTAAATAGCTGTATGAGCAAATTCCTTCTGTCTTTCTCAATTTCCTCAACTGTGTAAAATGAGTTACATGTAAAATGGGCATAACCATAGCATCTATTTCTCAGGCTTGTTGTGAAGAGAAATCACGATAATTTTTTAAGTGCTTTGCAGAATTCAGGCACTATGTAAATACAGTAAATGTTACTATACTTTTTATTATATAATGTGATTATTATTCTCCTCTGGACTCTTCAAACTTCTCCTTGGAAGGGTATCCCCCCTAACCCAGCAAGAATGACAACCTGCTCAGACATGGCAGCCAGTGCAAATGCTGGCTTGCATGAGTTTGAAATGGCATCTCAAACCCCACTTGCCTCTTTTGCCTTGGAATTCCTTCCTGACTGTAGGCAACCAAATGCTAATCCTGAGAGGGACACGGTGTGAGATCAAGAGGTTGGGACCCCAAATGACAGATTAGAGGCAGCAACGAAGCTGACCGCTCTCAACAACTCCAGAATTCTGCCTCATCTCAGATTTTAGACTGGCAGGGCCAACAAAAGATAAGGGTGGATATTTTTCTGGCCTGAGAAAAGTAAGAAAGTCTTAAGAAGACTTCCAGGGTGGAGCCCTGTCCAGAGCACAAACACCCAGTGGCAGCAACAGCAGAAGCAGCTTTGGGATCTCTCAGCCCAGAGATGATCAGGGAGTTAGACAAGTGGTCAGACGGTGATTACAAGGGACCTGGTGCTGGCTCTGGGTGTAGCCAGCTCTGATTGGCAACCCTGTTGCACATACACAGTCTGGGTTGTGCTTCCATGACAAGAAGAGTGTATGTGGTCAGTTCCAGGAGTGCAGGGATCCTTCTCACAGTTCTAGGGCCAAAAGGAGGGCTAGTGTTTGCAATTACAAGGGGTGGGTGGCCCTGCCTGGGGAAAGACCAGAATAGAGACCTGAAGACCAGTGACCACACCTCTCCCTGGATTAGACACCACCTCGAAAGCACCAAAAACTTGTAGTTCTCCTCACTCCCAGCCAAAACTATTCTGAAAAGAACAGCATAAAAAAAGCCTGAAGCTGCAAAAGTGGGTTCCTTCCTGCTCCTAGATGATCACAGTCTAACTTTAATATAAAATTCATAGTCCAAAAATATATAAGAAAATTATCAACAAACAAACATAACTTAACAAGGAAAACAGGAACATCATGTGGAAGATGACACTTGACATGAAAATTTGTATAACCAAAGCCTCAAAAAAAAAATTTAAGATGGACACAAACTCAAGAACAATTTCTGAAAGAGTAAAAGAAAAGATAAGAGTGGTTGAGGAAAAATTAGGAAAAGAAATAATGATGTAAAAATTTAGAAAAGAGAATCAATGCCTTGGGAAAAGCTGCATAAAAATATTGAAGAAAATAATAATTAAAAAGAAGAACAGGCTTGGCTCAAAGGCAAAAGAGGCACAAAAATTCACTAAAGAATCTAGCTCATTAAAAAGCTGACTTGGACATGGAGGAAAAGAGGTTCAAAAATTCATTGAGGAAAATAATTCCTTAAAAATTTAAACTGGGCAAGATAAAGTAAAAAATTCCATGAAATGACAAGGAACAAAATCAAAGCATGAAAAAATTAGAGGAAAATGTGAAATATCTCCTCATAAAAGTAACTACCTTGGAAAAGAGTTTGAGGAGAGATCATTTCAAAAAAATTATTGAGCTACCACAAAGCCATGATTAAAAAAAAAGGCTTGGCATCATATTCAAGAAATGATCAAGGAAAACTATCCTGATATCTTGGATCCAGAGGTTAAAATAGTAATTGAAAGACTCTACCAATCAATTCCAGAAAGAGATCACAAGCCAAAACCTCTCAATAAAATTAGATAAATTCCACAACTCTAGAGTTAAAGCAAAAATATTACAAGCATCCAGAGAGAAACAATTCAGACATCACAGAACCACAGTCAAGTTCATACAAGATTTAGCAATTTTCTGGTTAAAGGAACAGAGTGTTTACAATATGATACTCCACAAGGCAAAGAAGTTAGAATTACAATAAAAAATAACCTACCCAACAAAATTGAATATAATCCATCATGGGGGAGAATGGATATTTAATGAAATAGAGAAAATTCAAACATTTCTCATGACAAGATCAAAGTTCAAAAGGACATTTGACATTCAAACATAAGAGTCAAGGGATGCATCAAAAGGTAAATGTGAAAGAGAAACCATAAGAGATTTATAAAGGTTAAAGTGTTCAGATTCCTATGTGAAAAGATGATTCATGTAATTCCTAAGGAATGTATCATTTTTAGAGTAGTTAAAGAACAGAGACCACGGGAATGAGTCAATTATATTGGAATGATTTAAAAAATTAAGGAATGAGAAAAGGAGATTCACTGGGAGAAGGGGACAGGGAGAAGTGTAATGGGGAAGTTTTTCTTACATAAAAAAGGCATTCAAAGAAGCACTTCTTTCTGTGGAGAGGATAATGTGGGGGAGAATCATGGGCAATGCTGGAACTACACTTTCATCAGAACTTCTTCAAATAAAGAAAGATACACACACATATTCAGTTATTCAGAAAAGCTTACAAATTGGGAAATAATAAGGAAAGGAAATAAGAAAATGGGGAAAAATGATAAAAGGGAGGATAGGTGAAGGGATGGAAGGTAGGAAGGAAAATAGACTTTTGAGGAGGTTCAGGATCAAAAGAAAGAGGAAGACTTGACAACAGAAAATGAAATAGAAGAAAATACAGAGTAATTGTAACTTCAATGTGAATGGGATGAGCTCTATCATGAAACAGAAGCAGAGAGCAGAATGGACTAGAAAACAAAATCTAACAATATGTTGTTAGATGAAACATACTTGAAACTGAAAGACACATAGAAATTTACATAAAGGAGTGAAGCAGAATCAATTGTATTTCAGCAAAAGTAAAAAAGGTAGGGATAGTAATCATGATCTCAGAGAAATCAAAAACAAAAATAAACCTAATTGGAAGAGATATTCAAAGAAATTACATTTTGGTAAAAGCTAGCATAGAAAATAGATTTCACACTAAGTTTCTTTGTTAAGAATCTTAACCTCTGTTAAGAATCTCATTTTCAAAAGTATTGAGGAATGTGTCAAAATAAGAGCTATTCCCCAATTGATAAATAGACAAAGGATACAAATAGGCAGTTTTCAGAAGAAATTATATGGGGAAAAGTACTCTAAATGACTTCAGAAATACAAATTAAAGTGCAGCTAGGTGTTGCAGTGAATAGAACACCAGCCCTGAAGTCAGAAGGACCTGAGTTCAAAACTAGTCTCAGACTGTGTGACACCGGGCAAGTCACTTAACCCCAATTGCCTCAGAAAAAAAAAAAAAAAGAGAAGGGAAATACAAATTAAAACAGCTCTGAGGTTCTACCTCATACCAATCAGGTCAACTCACATCATAGAAATGGTAAATGATAAATTCTGGAAAGGGGTGTGGAAAAATAGTACACTGTTGGTAAAGTTTTGAACCATTCTAAGCATTCTGGAGAACAATTTGGAACTATGCTATCAAACTGTGCAAACCCTTTTACCCAGCATTACCATTATTAGGTCTGTACCCCCCAAATGATCAAAGAGAAAAGAATCTATATTTCCAAAAATAATCTATATCAGTTCTTTTGGTGGTGGTAAAGAATTGGACGTTGAGGGAATGTCCATCGAATGGAGAATGGTTGAACACATTGTGGCATGAAGGAATTTTTTGTGCCATAAGAAATTATGAGGGTTATGGTTTCAGAAAAACATCATAAGACCCATATGAGCTGAGACAAAGTGAAGTGAGAAGTGGAAGATCATTGTCCATAGTAGCAACAATGTTGTAATGATCCACCGCCAGACACTTGGTTACTCTGATCATCCAGTGATTCAAAACTATTCCAAGGGACTCATAATGAAAAATGGTGTCCAGCTCCAGACAGAGAATTGAATGATCAGGTCCTCTGACTAATGCAGAATGCTTTTGACCCCGTGTGGGGGAAACACACAATGTGCTAGAGTGGAAAGAACATTAATAAGAATCTGAAGATCTGGACTTTATTTGATGCTAATTTGCTGAGTCACTTTAGACAAGGCACTTTCCCTCTCTGGGATTCTTTTTCTTTTCTAAAATAAAGGCATTGGATTGTTTAGATCGACAACGTGCTTTCTCTAGCATACATTCTCATCTGATCCTCTCATCAAATCCATGAGATGAGTGCTGCAGGTATTCCTAGCCTTATTTTCCAGAGAAGGTGAAATGATTTGTCCATGGTCATATGTCTAGTAGTAAGAGCTGACACTTATCTAGCAATTTGAGCTCCACAATGGATGACTCAAAGATAGTATCATCTCCTTGTATTTTCACATCAAACCAGTGAAGTAAGTGCTTTCAACATCCCCATTCTATAGATGGGGAATCTCAGATTGAGAGAGATGAAGGAAGTGACCCTAGAGTCATACATTGAATGTCTTATACAGCATTCAAACTCATGTTTTTGGAACTCTAAGACTAGAACTTTATCCATTACTACCCCACTTTTAACTTAGATGGGTATTAAGGATCTTCCAGCATCTAGTCTCTGCTAAACTCTGTGATATACTGATGGCCACACCAGAGTCCTTATTATCCATGCCTAAGAATGTATCCCATAGGCTCTCAGAGTTTGAAACTCATAATGTGCTTAAATGAATGTTAACTTTTTTACATGCAATTGGGAAATATTTAATGAAATAAAATATACTCTATAAAGAAAGTCAACATTATACAAGAGCTGAAAAGAAGAGATGCAAGAATATATTCTTCTTTTTTTTTTATTATAACTTTTTATTGATAGTAGAAATGCCTGGGTAATTTTTTACAACATTATCCCTTGAACTCACTTCTGTTCCAACTTTTCCCTTCCCTCCCTCCACCCTCTCCCCCACATGGCAAGCAGTCTTATACATGTTAAACATGTTATAGTATATCCTAGATACAATGATTGTGTGCAAAACCAAATAGTTCTCTTTTTGCACAGGAAGAATTGGATTCAGGAGTTAAAAATAACCTGAGAAGAAAAACAAGAATGCAAACAGTTCACACTCATTTCCCAGTGCTCCTTTTCTGGGTGTAGCTGATTCTGTCCATTATTGATCAATTGGACCTGAGTTAGATCTTCTGTTTGTCAAAGAGATCCACTTCCATCAGAATATATCCTCATACAATATCGTTGTTGAAGTATATAATGATCTCCTGGTTCTGCTCATTTCACTTAGCATCAGTTCATGTAAGTGTCTCCAAGCCTCTCTGTATTCATCCTACTGGTCATTTCTTACAGAACAATAATATTCCATAACATTCATATACCACAATTTACCCAACCATTCTCCATTGATGGGCATCCATTCATTTTCCAGTTTCTAGCCACTACAAACAGGGCTGCCACAAACATTTTGGCACATACAGGTCCCTTTCCCTTCTTTAGTATCTCTTTGGAATATAAGCCCAGAAGTAACACTGCTGGATCAAAGGGTATGCACAGTTTGATAACTATTTGGGCTTAATTCCAGATTGCTCTCCAGAATGGTTGGATTCGTTCACAACTCCACCAACAATGCATCAGTGTCCCAGTTTTCCTGTATTCCCTCCAACATTCATCATTATTTTTTCCTGTCATCTTAGCCAATCTGACAGGTGTATAGTGGTATCTTAAGAGTTGTTTTAATTTGCATTTCTCTGATCAATAGTGATTTGGAACACTCTTTCATATGAGTGGAAATAGTTTCAATTTCATCATCTGAAAATTGTCGGTTCATATCCTTTGACCATTTATCAAGTGGAGAATGGACAAGAAGATATTCTTATTCCCTCTTCTAGTCTCCCTTTTGCAGAGGGGAGAGCCCCACAAAAGGTGTACACTGCATGTAGTTTGAGGCTTTTTTGATATATTGATCAGTCACTCTAATATTGTCTAATTTTTACTCCTTTTTTTTCTCTTTAAAAAAGTACCCCTTGTTAAATGGCATGGTTCTCTTGGAGATGAAAAAGAAAAGATAATGAAGGAAATTGTGGTAAAAAGAAAATGAATACAGAAATATATTTTTTAACATCTATGTTTTATTTTCTAAGGTTCTTTCCAGCTCCCAACATTCTAGAGTTCTTGAATTACAAGTCTCATTCATTGATGTAGCTGAAAGATTCCTGAACCTGAAATCGGGAGATCTGATTTGAGAGCTCTGTCCCAAAGAGAAGAATGGAAGAAGAATGATGCTAACATTGTTGCATCTGGACTCCTCTGTTTGGCTTTTCAAGGCTCTCTCCACACTCCAGCCCCTGCCTATCTACCTTAAGCAATCTCCTTTGCCTCCCTTTCTTGTATCTCTTTCTGTACTGTAGGCTGCTTCTTCACTGCATATCTCAGGTACACTCACTCAGTTCCACCTCTATGTCTTTGTCCCTCTTTTCAGTCTAATCCAAATTCTGTTGATCCTTCAAGACCAAGTGAAGTCCTATTTCTACTATGAACTTTTTCCTGATCACTAAAATCCTAGTGTCCTCTCTCCCATATTACCTTGTATTTAAGTTTAGTAATTATTTCTAATTCTCTTTGTATTTATTTGGTCTATATAAGCATAGGTGCATTGCCTCCCCCTTTAGAGTGCCAGTTTCTTCCTTGTCAAGAAGGAATTGTTTGATTCATTGAATTTTGATCCTCAGTGCCTAGCACAGTGTTCACTGAGGACAAGTCACTATCGGACTGCGAGCTCTCAGAAGGAAGAAATAGTGTCTGTGCTCATTAGACTGGGATCTGGGAGTGGGGTGGGAAAGGGAGAGTATCTGCCATGATCAGAGAAGAACTTCATCTTATCTTTATTCAGATTTTCCCCCTCCTTCCCCTTTTGAAAGCCAGCTCTGCCCCAGGGGATGCTGTATGTCCATGGTCAATTGACTGAATGAGGATAACCTCAACATTTTCTCATTGGAACTGAGTCCCCAGTACCTCAATTAGTTTCACACTCATTCAGCATGGGCCCTAAAAAACCAATAAAGAAGGACTGATGGAAACCTCAGAAAGGAGTTAGACATGTTTTTTCCATGTTTTTATTAAGGAGTCAGGAAGCAGTCACTTATAGCCCCCTTGAAGATGCAGAAATGGAGGTCTTGGAGCTCACTCAACTGGAAGCCCTCAGGTACTCCCCCAAGAGTGAGAGGATCAGGTTCATTGGAGCAAAAAATCCTGGCCAGGTGGGACTTTCACTGGTATGCAAATGAAATCCATCAAAAGTTGGAACCATCATCAAACATAAAGCTCTTCTTACCTGGAGGGGAGGAGGGAAAAGAAAGCTGTTACTCAGTCATGATTTAGGGGATGTAGGTAGGAGGTGGGGAGAGGGAAACAATTCTTTATTGAGGAATGACCTGATTAGAGAGGAACATGGATTGCCATCTGAGACTGTGCAGGGGAGATTGGGAAATATGGAAGGCAGAAATACAGAATCCTGGTCTTGGAAAGAGGAGAAATGGAAAAGGGGGGGGGAGTTTCATAAGGTGGAACCAGTGGATTGATCCCATCTAATTCCTAGGACACAGGATCAAATCTTACCTACCTTCTATTTCCTCTTTTGCTTAGCCCAGCACACAATCCACACTGCAGTTACTTAATGATTGCTTATGGAAGGAAGAAAGAATCTAGAAAACTTGCAGGACTCATTCAGTGGTGAAGTGGGAAAAGAAGACACTAGTCTTTCAACAACTCTACATAAAATCTATCTTTTGTAAGGTCCTGTGCTAAGTGCCAAAGATTCCAGTCCCTGTCCTCAAGGAATTTACCATCTAATGTACCACTGTGAGAGGAGTTAGGAGGAGCAAAGAAAGAGAAGGGGATGAATTTACCCAGACTTCTGCTTCTGCTTCTGGTTCTTCCTGCTGTCTCCACCCTATCAGCTGCTGGGGCTTCTGCATCCATAATGTCTCTCCTTTGAAGCTGGTACCTGAAGCAAAAAGGGCCGGGTGAGGGGAGGAGGTCAGAGCGGGGCTGGCCCCTCACTCCTGTCTTCACATTGGGAGGCTTGCTTGTGCTCCCCTGGGTGGAGGAGATCTTGGGCACAATGGTTGCCAAGTCACAGAGTGACAGATGAGAATAGAGGGGCATGAGGAGAAACAGGAGGTAACCTCAAAGTATGTCCTGCCTAATCCCGTCAGCTCAGATTTTCCTCATCTGCTGTGGGCAGGAGAGAAGCCCTGCAAAGACATGGAGTGTACCCATGGATGTCCAACACCCACACCACACATACACACACACTCCCGAGTACACAGTCTTAAAGCCTCACTGCTGCCTTAGTGCCATTCTATAAAGTTGAAGGAAGTAATCTCTGAGTGCGTCTGGAGAGGCATTGTAACTCGGGTATCTGGGCAGGGTGACATGATCTTTCCCACAAGTCTCTTGATAGGACAGCAGAGCCAGTAGTACGACTGCCAATATCACCCACGGCCTCAGAATACTCATCATCTGCAAAAGGGGAGAGATGGCTAAGCTGTCTTCCCACCACATCTTTCCCTTCTTTCCAAACCCCCTTCCCATTCACTCTCTCAAAGGCCTCAGCAGTACCCAAAGCAGTTTAGGATTCAGTGATGGAAGGGATCTTGGGGGGTCCAACCCTCTCATTTTACACAGGTGACAACTGAGGCTCAGACAGGACTGATTTACCCAGGGTCACATAGGCAAGAACAAACATTTAGGCAGACTTGGGAACAAACACCTAAATCCACTCACAAACATCTACACATTAACTGTTTTCCCAAGCCCAGTTTGACATTTGAGAGGTGTGGGTCCTGCTGACTGGCCCATATTCCCAACACTACTCTGGGTAGTGTTGCCCTCTCCCTACAGAATCCTGGTTATCAGAAGAAAGGAGAAAACCTGTGAAAAAGGAGCCAGCCAGAGATTTGATTGGGACCTTCTTCATCCATTCTCACTACAACCTTGCTAGCTCCTGGTAGCATCCTCTTTATTCCCTCCTCAGAGGTCAAGACTCTCAGACTTAGGGGCTCTCAAAAAACCATCTAGATCCTCTATCCCCAGAACACCCTGTTCTCTATTAAAGACTCCTTTCCTCCTGCCTCTGTCTGCCTAATGGGGGAGTCTCAATCCTGGGGTCTTCCTAAGTCCCACCTACTCCCATCACTCTTCTGGTTTCTTACTTCTCACAGCCAAGTGTCTAATCTAAGCCCCCTAAGTCCTACTCTTGGTCTTCCTCAGTTTCCCTCACTTTCTTGGAGAGAGTAGTCTCCTTTTGCCATTCCTTCCCCCTGCCCCAAATCATGCCTTGCTTGTACCTTGCTGAACTAGTCCCTTTATCAAAAGCAGAGGTTGGGAGCAAGAGGCAGATAAGGCAAGGAAGAAGTTGGTGTAGGGATTTGAGTTGTTTGCTGGCCCCAGCTGACTCTCTCCTGGGTTCTCGTCTGCTGGGGCTCCTTTTATAACTGCCTGGCAAGAAAGGAGGGAAAGGACAGTGAATAACAGAGGAGAGAGCAATAGAAAGCATGATCAAGAAAGGGGGCAGTCCCTTCTTCCCAACCCAACAAGATTACCTGACTTCCTCACCAACAAAGAAAGGACCAGGTGTGGTGAAGATTTAGACTCTGTAGGATGAGTGCACTACTTTGAATCCATGCCAAACCTGTCTTTCTGCCACAGTTGGCCATCTAGATAATTTTCCCCCTGATAATAACTCCTTTCCCAGAAAGATCTCAATCCATCAGAGAAGGAGAAAGGAGAAGAATAGATGGTCTCTAAGGTCTCATCCCAAACTTTATTCATCATACTTGGGTGGGGAAAGGAGAGAGAACAAAGACTTCATGTGGAATACTAAGAAGTATCACTGAAGCTTGGAAAAAGAAAGGTATTTTGGTCATCTTGGTTGGGAATTGGACTTCATGTGGAAAGATGGAAGTGCCATGTATCAGGTCTAAAATGTTGAGCTATCTGGTAAGAGTCATAGTGTTTTCTGTGAAGGAATTCAGACTTACTTTCCAACTCAAGCAAAGGCATTTAATGACATTTAAACGCTCAGTGGGTTTGCCAAGCTCCCTGTCAACCAAGACAGGGATTTTGAAAGAGTCAATGATGCTGATTACATGAAAAGATATACAAATTCTGAGGTTATAGGAGGAAATTGGCAAGATCCTAAAGCCTTGATGGAAGTTATATAGCTGCCCATTCAAAGGGGTATTAATGTATGATTATGATATTGTAGCTAGCATAGATTCACTGAATGAGAGCGAAGAAGGGGAATTGGGCAGGCATTATGTCAGGGGGAAGATTTCTTGAGATTGGCAGTTCAGTGTCCTGGTCTACATCCTGTTGGTGCTACTTTCTTATTGACATACCATTTTATGGTATGTCTAAACTAGATTATGTGGTCACCAGGGCAGGCTGACCTGTTTTTTTTTTTTTTTTCATTCCAGTGGTTTCTCTGGGATTTGGTTATGGGGGCATCAATTATAATTCCTTTTGTACATGTCCTTGTATTTAAGAATTTAAGTGAGTTGCCCATAGTCACACAGTTAATAAATGTCTAAGACTAGATTTGTACTTAGATAACATTGGCTCCAGGTCTCTTTTTCTATTTCTACTGTAGAAACGAGCCTCTTCTAACTCTACATGAACTGGGATAGGCGTGTGGAGCAACTTTCCAATTTTCCACTCCCAGATATACTTGCCTCTCGGTTGATGCTGGAGCCCATCAGGTACAAGCCAGGCAAAGGGGGCCAAAGAGTCTGTCAGTGATTGGAATCCTTCCTGGTCAGCCATTCAATACCACCTGCCTAAGGAATGGTGAGACCAAACAAGACCATTGACCCTTTCTCGGGAAGAGTGCTAACTAACTAAAGTTCTAATTCTCCAGCAGAGAGCTAAGCGTTCAGATACTTGGGTTATCATATCCCCCAAGCCTTATTCTTTCCCAATTTAATAGCATTTTATTTTTTCCAATTACTTTTAAAGATAATTTTCACCATTCCTTTTTGCAATATTTTGAATTTAAAATGTTTTCTACTTCCTTCTCTTCCCTCAACATTTCCCAAGACAGCATAAATGTTATACATATATAATCATATTAAACCGATTTCCATATCAGTCATATTGTGAAAGAAAAATCAGGAAAGGGAAAAATCTTCCCCAGCACTTCTGAAATATAAGAGAGGACTTTTGTAGGACTCTCTAACCCCCACCTCCCTTCCCAATTCAGCCTAATTTATATTGGGATCTGAAAACAGGAATTATTCCAGGAATATATAGGAGATCATGTCATCATTAAACCAATGACATCACACTAAGAGAAACCTAAAGTCTGAACTCCCTTTTTCTAAGTAAGAACATACTACATATATGGAGAAGCCAGATGGCAAATTCAGCACCTTCAACAGCTCCTTTAGACCTGTGGGAGATTTGGAAGATGGGTGATTCAGGGATATCAACAAGATGATCCTCCTTGACTCTAAAGCAGCTAGTGGATTCCTAGAAGAAACATTACAATAAAATAGATTCATTATTTTCCATTTTCCATTCTCCTGGGATATTTTGTGTACAGAACCAGAATCCTAGCATATGGAAAGGGACAGAGCCAGAGCTGATATACTGAGAGTAATCCAGATCAAGACAAAAAGGGAGCAATGCAAAGACAGAGACAGGGAGACAGATAAATGCACAGAACTAAGACTGAGAGAAAGAGAGAGAGCTGAAAACAAGTATGTATCAATGGAGAAACTGAGAATGAAATAAGGTTTTCAATAGAATTCACAGACAAATAAAATTAAAATAAATCAAGGAATAGTGAAACAGATCAGAAGCAAGGAGAGGTATTTTACATACAAAGAAGGAGAAACAATGACTAAGACAGTGAATTTTATGTAAAACAAAGACCCAAAGATAGATTTTATCTCTTATGGGATGAGAGGAGTGTTCATAAGAGTGAAAGGGAAGCATCCTCTAAGTAAAGATGGGCATAGCATCTGGAGACTGACAGGAACAGGCTTACTTCCAAACCTTTGGTTGAGAAATAGAGTTGGTTCTTTCCTTTTCACTTAAGACATACTATTAATATGACTGAGATGCTCCCCCATCCTGGAGAAAAAAGAAGTTGTTGGGGAGTTCTCAGTTCCTTTAAGGAGGAGGTTCAGTCCAGGATGGGAAGTGTGAGATTTGAAGATGGAAGCCAGAACATCTAGGGGACATTGTGTGTCCAATTCAGTTGTCCCATGATCTTCAGATTGAAGGAGTAATTGGAAGTTGTAGCTTGGAACCTGGAGGAAACAAATCTCATGAGCAGTATAGAAGTGGGGTGGCATCCAGGGTGGAGATGGAGACATTTGGGAAAGGGGCCTTTGCAAATAATGCATCAGGTCCCAACCGTGGGCTGCTCTGAGGATGCTGATGGCCCACCCAACAATCCTGAATGCCCCCACTGCCCAAGGAGCTCCCTAGCTGAAAGGCTAAGAAGGAGTTAACTACTGGCAGGGGCCACGTAATGACATCAAGAAAAACCAGAAAGAAAATGGTAGGAGCAAAATTCTCATCCTTGGAGTGGGAAAAGTAAGGAAGGACACTACAGTGAGAGAAAGAAGGAAACATCATTTCACCCTTCTTTCTCCAGAGTGTTTTCAGGGGTCCTGTGAAGAGTAGCTTCAGGTCCTCTAGGTATTCACAGGAATATTCTGAAATATCTGAAGGAGAGGTAACAGAAGCATCATTTTGAATCCTAGAAATGTGAGTCCAGCTGGGGAACCCTTCCAGTTTGACTGATGTTGGAGTACTTAGAATGATCTTTTCCATTTTCCATGAGTATATGTAGCTTTAGGGAGATGCTCCTTTGCATGTTCTGAAAGGGCTTTCTGTTTTACACCGAGTTGTGTGGCGAACTGGGTGACCAGACACTGTTTGGGATCTACAATAATGCCCGAGGCTAAGAAGGGCCTCTTGTACAGAAATTCAAAGGGGCTCAGCTTAAAAGTGTCCACAAAGACCAAAAGCAGCTTGAAACCTCTGCAAGGGGACATATGTGTAAAGTCTATTTGCCAGCCTTCCCCTGGGTATGTGCCCTTCTCTGAATAGACTTCAGGAGAGGGGGAGGTTTAACAACTCCTTCAGGATTGACTTAGGCACAAACTAGGCAAGCTTGGCAGGCCGGCCTGCTTGTTTCTCCCAGCTTGTGACCAGTAAATATGGGTTTCTTTCCAAGTGTGTACCCTGATGAAGACCAAAGATAAGTTTCCACTGACTTGTCTCTGGGATTAAAAGTTGGCTTGAGGGTGTTTGAAACCATCCAGAAGGAGAAAGGATTTGTTCCTGTGGGCTATAAGAAGGGGTGTAAGAATCAGGGAGCTGGGGGATTACAGATGCCATGGTCAGGGGTGAATGGGCAGCAGCTGAATCTGCACACTTATTCCCCTTGGCTTGAGGTGAATCTTTTTCTGTTGTCCTTTACCAAATATGACTGAAACCTCCCTGGGTTTGTGGACAGCCTGTAGTAACTGTAGAATTTCTCTTGCATATTTAAGAGGAGAATTCTTTGCTGTCAAAAGTCCATTTCTTTCCATATAGCCCCGTGAGCATGCAGAATAGGAAAAGCATATTTGGAGTCAACGTAGATGCTCACTCTCATTCCCTTTCCCAGTTCCAAAGCTCCGGTTAGGGCAATGAGTCCAGCTTTCTGGGCAGAAGTCCTAGGGGACAGTGGCTTAGCTTTCTGGGTGCTATTGAGGGTAAGCCTCCCACTAGTAAGCCACTGATGCCCTTTGGCTTCTAAAGTGCTCTGGTGCCCTAGGGTACCAGAGGTTTCTTGAATTAAAAGGGCTGTAGCAGCCATTGCTCTAAGGCACAAGAGCCATTCTAGGGAAACTAAGTCCAATTCCTTTGAGAAATAGGCAACTGGGCTGGGATCATGTCCAGGACCTGGCCCTGCCTTTCATCTACATACAGAGTCACAGCTTTTCCGAATTAGGCAGAGCCAAGGCAGGGGCAGAAGTCAGTTAGGCTTTTAGGGTAAAATTAAGGGTTTTTATGGCTGCATCTAGGAAAGCCTCTCAGGTGGGACTGCAGAGCAAGATAAGACTGCAGTTAAGAGGCTCCAAATCTCTTATCTCTTTAGCCAGTGCTAAAAGTTTGTGCTTAAGAGATTTCTCAATCCTGACTAAGGCTGGAGTGGCTCACCCAGGGATTCCTTGGTCCCAGATGGAGGAATCTATTGTCTCCCAGATTTCAGAGAAAATATGGGAGGCCTTTGAAAGCAGCACAAAAAGACCACTTGGAGGTCTGAGAAGAGAAAATTGGGTCCCCAATTTCACCATTAAATCATGCCCCACTAATGGAGCAGGATAGGAAGGAATAATATGAAAGGAGTGTTTAAATAACAGGTCTCCAAACTGGCGAGGCAGAGGGAAAGTCTGAAAATAATTCTTAAGTTTCCCTTCAATCCCCATTATATGGGGGGAGGGACAAGTAAGACAGAGTGCCAGAGCAAGAGGGAAGGAGAAGTCCCCATAGCAAAAAGAAATTCAGCTGCCTTACCAGCCGCATCTGGCTGTTGGGCTGTTGTGGTGGAGTGAGGGGGAGCTTGATCAAGCCCCAAACTCCTGTCAGAGGGCAGGGCATTGGGGGAGCAGCTTGTCCCCTACAGGCAGTCTCTCCTCTAGTGCCTCTCCTGGTTGCACTCAGAGCAAGGACCAGGGAGTTTCTTGGCCAGACAGTTTTGGGGCTGATGGCCCTGTCCATGACACCTGAAGCTCGGTCCCCTATGTTTTCCAAAAATGTCAGCAGCCAAAATTTGGGGCTGTCTTCCATTTCTCACTTTAACTCTGTGTCTTTTTCCTCTGCTGCAGTTTGATCTTTATTATTAAAGACTCCAAAAGCTGTTTCTAACAGCTGAGTTGGAGAAGTTTGAGAGCCCAAATCTGGCTTCTGCAGCTTCCTCTGTATATCTGGGGCAGATTGTTTAATATTAACATCTCTCCAGGAGAGATCAAAGTGGAGGGCATTGGCCTTAAACCCCTCAATAAACTTGGTGGGGCCCTCAGAGTAATGGCCAGGTTTTTCCTTAGTCTGGGAGAGATATGACATTGAAAAGGGTACCTCTACCCTGAGTATCTCTCTCTGAAAGTCCTTCCCTGCTTCTCCCAGGGGGCAGAGGTTAGAAGGGATGGCTGAATTGGGATCCTGAGGAGGAGAAAAAGGGTTCCACTCCTTGTATCAGAGGGATTGAGGAGGGGGGCTAGGAAGTCTCAGGATCTGGTTCAGGAGGTGAGGGGGACAGAGTTGAGGAAATATTGTGGGACATAAGGTCCTGTCTTTGATAAGGAGGTGGTTTTGAAAGGGATTCACAGGCCTCCTAATAAGGACTGCATAGGGGTCCAGAGGAGGGATCCTGTATCCTTAGAGAGCAGGAAGGAGGGGGCTATTTGAAGGTTAGTATCTAATTTTGATTTCTCTTCAGCAAATTTTAACAGCATCCTGCAGTGTTGTTTTAATTTAATTTTTTAGTTTTGAGATCTTTTCAGCTGAATTTGTTTCTGTTTAAGAAACAGCCTAAGGGAGTATCCTTAGGAATAGAAACAGAGGTAGATTGTTCCTTTTTTTTTTTTTGCCATAAGTCTTGGATTTCCCCCGGATTCTATAGCACCCCATTCTTCCAGGTTTTCCCAGAGAGGGAGAGAGATGACAAAAGTTCCCTGATTAAGGGGTGCTTCTGTTAAAAATGCTGGAATTCCCAGTCTAGGTGTCCCTACTTCAGCTAATGGGGTGACCTGTAAGAGAAGAGAAGACATAGGTGGGTGACAGATCAAAGGCAAAGGCTCTCAGTTAGTATGACACTTTGTCCCCATCCCCAGTGATTTCATAAGGACCCCTGATCCTTCCCCTGAGGGTTCTTTTGCCCATCCAACACCTCCCTCCTTTTTCAATTCCATTTATTGTTTGCTTCTAGATCACACACACACACACACACACACACACACACACACACATGCATTCTTCCCCTTCCTCTACCACACATACCCTTTATACTCTCCTTGTCCTAATGTAGAGAAATCCAGAGACAGGCAGCTCTTGGTACCTGGGAATGCTACAGAAGAACCACACAAATATAATCTCAGGAATCCATAGTCATTAGACCCACAGAGAGATCCCTTCCTTCCTTTCTGAGAATGCTTTCCCAAGCCCAGTGCCAGAGAAAGCTAGGATTTGAATTGTGTATTTGGTGGAGAAGTGTGTTGTCAGGTGGGTGGTTTGTTTCCAGGATCAGAATTAGTAGGAATTTGTGGATTTTTCCCACTGTGTCTGCATAAATGTGGTCACATTAACGTGAAGGTCTCACTGCTATGAAAAAGAGTCCATGCTCACATTTGCTCACATATGTGCAAGAGCAAACTCCACATATCCTCAGAATTGCAAAGTTGGAAAGGAGCTCCAAGAGCACCCTTCCAGCACACCCCTTTGCAACATCCCTCCTAAAGCCCCTCCTTTCCAGCCTCCTGTCTAGGAGGAGCTTACTATCTTCACTACCTTATGTTTCCATACTGCACAAGCACAGAGGTCAGCCCAGTCTGCACTGACTAAAAGGATGCTTACTCACCTGGGCTGTTGATATATTTCCAGAGCTCACCATTGTACAGGTCCATCTGTTCCGGAGTAGCATCATCTCAAGAGAGCCACAGAGCAGGAGAGGAGCAGAAGAGAGAGCCAATATTGAGGGGCAGCCATCTGAGGAATAAAGGATGAGAGAGAAGAGTCAGAAGGAAAAGCCAAGGGAGGAAGCAGAAAAGAAATGGAGAGAAAGAAGAAAGGAGAGGGAAGGAGAAGGGAAAGGAGAAAAGAGATGTCAAGGTGAGGGAGAAATGAACAGAGCAAGGCAGAAGAGAAAGAGAAAAAGGAAAGGGAAGAAAAAGGTGAAAGGGGGGACAGAAAGGAGGAGAAAGAAAGATTAAGGATCAGAGACAGAGAGACAAAAAGGGAGAGAGATGAGCAAGAGAAAGAGACGGACAGAAAGAGATATACACACAGAGAGAGACAAAGAAAGAGCAATGCAAGAATGTTCCAGATACCTCGGAATCAAGAGAACACCTGGCAAACTGATCATTCCAAGGAGAGACTAAGAGCAGAACTGCCAGTCCCCGACTCCTCTGATATCTCACTCCTCTTCTCCCCCAGCTCCCATCCAGCCTCACTCCCCAAAGAACCTCTCACACGACCAGGGCCTCCATTATAGGGACAACAGACTCGTGCACACACACTCCCTGTCTCAGGAGAAGAACCCTAACTACTTTAGGTCTTTATCCAGAACACTGAATCCAAAGAGCACCAACAGCATTTACTGGCAGCCCTTCTGCAAGAAGAGTGGAAACAACTGAATTAAGTTCTCAGAGAGCAAGAATAACTTGTTAAAACAGAGAGCAGCAAGGCAGCCCACTTTCAAAGAGAATATGCCCCACAGGGCCCTGCTCATCAAGCCCTCAGACACCAGTCTCCCTATTGAAATGGCCATGAGGAGTCCCAGCAACTCTGCCAAAGTCCTGGCATTCTGTCTTGTGCATCCTTCCTCTACAGGGCAGGACTCTCAGTTGTATCCCAGTGAATTGGTCCTGAAATTCATCTGGGGTTTGCTTTATGGAGTCTGTCCTCCATTCCGCATTTCCTAGTTTGGCTCTGGCTCTGGGTGACCAACCCCTCACTAGGTCAAAGCAAGGACTGACTGACACATGGACAACCGAAGGCTGAGAATTCCTGCAAAGGAAAGTGAATTCACATGACAACCAGAAAGGGCAGAATCAGGGCCAGGAAGAGGAATACCCAAAATAATTCATTTCAGGGAGACCTTCCTGAAGAAGGGGAAATTGTTCCTTGGAATGCCTGTCCTAGGTATTGGTATGGCCTCCCTTGTGCTACACGCAACACAGGCACACAGCTACACACCCTGAGGGACATATATATGCACAGTCACACATACTCAGGGGTATATGAACATACTTGAGCAAACTTCCTCCAAAGACTGGCCACTCACCCCAGGAGGGCCTAGCACATGTCTCCTTTCTGGTACATAGGGCACCTAGTGTCAGAATTGGGTCTCTTGGAGGTCACAAGGGAAAACCTCCAACGCAGAGCCACCAAGTTCCTACATATCAACGTCCTTTGGTAATACCTTCATCAGCCTCTGAGTTCCAAGACTCTTTCCTCTGTATCGGCCTCCAATGCCCAATTGTAATCTCTCAAAAGCCTTCCTTCCCAAGTGGTCTATTACACCCAAGGGACAGAAGTACCACCCCTCAGTATCTTCATCCTTGTGCTCATTTATTTGGAGTCTAAGATAGTGAGCCAGTCTCCTGGGTCAGGAGTTACTAGTGCCTCAGATCAGATGGGCTCTTCCCCACAAGCCATTGTGTCCCTCTTATATTCTTCCCTCCTCCCTGCCTCCTCAAGGTCTCCGCGTCCTTACCATCATCCCTCTCCTTTCACTAACATCACTTCCTCCAATACCTCACCAAAGGTGGGGGATACAGCTTGAAAAGGGCAAGTAGTTGTGGGACAGTAACTGAATCTAGGGGACTTCCTTCCCTGACTTCTGCACTTTTCCATACAATAAATCATTGTGGAGTTAATCCTCCAATCACCTTGACCAACTAACAGGTGTAGGTTCTTATGCAGACATTTCAGTACAGATTAATTACCCCATGCAGCTTATGAGCAAATTGCCGCTAATGCTATCAAAGTGTGGGCTTCTCTCCACAATAAAGATGACAAGGGTGGGGCCTTCACAAAAATTGCACAAGGGCCAAATGAACCCTTTGCTGACTTTGTGGGATGTTTGCAGACAGGTGTCATTCGAACTATTGATGAAAATGCAGCAACAGAAATTATGATAAGGCAACTTGCTAAAAAAAATGCTAATGAGATTTGTAGAAGAATTATACTAGGACTACACAAGGATGTCCTTTAGAGGAGATCATAAGATGCTATGTCACAGTGGGCACAAATACCTTTTATAGCCAGGCTATGATGCAGACTTCCCAAGATCCAAACATGGGAAGACAGAGTCCCTTTTGGCAAGGGACTTCCAGAGAGACTCATCAATGCTTTCGATGTGGTAAAATAGGGCATCTGAAAGCTCAATGTTGGCATAGAGACAGAGTGAAAAAACAGGGTGGGAGAACAAGACCCAATACCCCATGTCCAAAATGCAACAGAGGCTTCCATTGGGCATCAGAATGTAGATTGATTCAGGGAAATGGGATGGGGGGGGCCCACCCCAGGGCCCAAAACAAAAAAAATATTTGGGGCATGATGGCAGCCAATGCTACACCCAGAGAGCGCCTAGAAGTTCAGTACCCAGATATGACGAATCAGCCAGGAAGCCATCTGATGGGAGAAAGGATTACACAATCAATCAGTCAGGAAGCAACCTGATGGGAGAAAGGGATTACACAATCAATCAGCCAGGAAGCCATTTCATGGGAGAAAGGGATTACACAATCAATCAGTCAGAAAGCAACCTGATGGGAGAAAGGGATTATACAATCAATCAGTCAGGAAGCAACCTGATGGGATAAAGGGATTACACAATCAATCAGCCAGGAAGCCATCTGATGGGAGAAAGGGATAACACAATCAGCCAGGAAGCAACCTGATGGGAAAAAGGGATTACAATTGGGGAAAATAGAGTTGTATGCAGCTGGGACAACTGAGATACCCCCTGGAGAGGTGAAAATGTTCCTCTCCAGCCTATGCATCTCTTGTCTCCAGGCACAGTAGGCTTGACTATTTCACCTTCTGAGAATACTTACAAAACAGTGTCCATCCATACACTGATGTGGGAAACTGGGGACTGTGTAGAAAATATCCCAGTCACTAATACAGGTAGACAATGTGTGACTTATTAACCAGGAGAAGTAGTAGCATCAGGTTTACTGATACAGACTCCTAATAGGTAATCTGGTGATAGTTGCCAAGATTCTGACTCCAAGCAATAGAATCCAGGAATATTCTGGACAGTGCTGTGTCCTATCCTCACTATCTATATAAATGGTATACCATTAGAAGGATTGGTAGACACAGATGCAGATCATACAGTCATTAGAAGTGCCAACTGGCTCAGTCACTGGCCAAAGGTTAAGGCAGACACCTACATGTCTGGTGTAGGAGGATCAACAGCAGCTGAAGTTAGTGCTGTCCCTTTGAGATGGACTTTTGAAGGCGAAACAGGAATTTTTACTCCTTTTATATTTGAAAAAAATCTTCATAAATCTGTGGGGAAGAGACATTTTACACCAATTAGGATTACAAATGAGTACTTCAATTTTTTAGGCAGGGCTGCTGTTGAAGGCCTGCCAACACTCTCACCTGTTCCTATGCAATGGAAAACTGATACATCAGTGTGGATAGAACAGTGGCCCTTAGTTAGTGATAAAATTCAGGCCTTATTAGATACAGTAGAGGAGCAACTTGACCAAGGACATTTACAACCTTCTCTAAGTCCTTGGAATTCCCCAGTATTTGTTGTAAGAAAGAAATCTGGAAAATGGAGGATGTTGACTGATTTAAGAAAGGTAAATGAACAGACGGAAACTAGAGAAACTCTTCAGCCTGGACTTCCATCTCCTGCTCAATTGCCTAGAGAATGGCCTCTTTGGCTTATAGATATTAAGGATTGTTTCTATTCTATCCCTCTAGATAAGGAGGATATGAAAAGATTTGCCTTTTCAGTACACAGCATTAACTTAGCTGAGCTTTATAAAAGATAGGAATATACAGTTTTGCCACAGGGAATGAAAAACAACCCTACTATGTGTCAAATGTGTGTTGCTGTTGCTCTTACTCCAGTAACAAAAGCATTTCCAAAAGTAATGTTATTACATTACATGGATGATATATTGGGATGTGTACCTGAGGAACAAATGTTAGAAGCATGTCTACAATAGACCATAGAAACACTAAGGAAGTACATATTGCACATAGCTCCAGAAAAAATTCAAAGACATGCTCCTTTTCAATATTTAGGATATGAAGTATGTACAGTACAAAAACTTTCCTTAAGAACAAAGAAGCTAAACACCTTAAATGACTTGCAGAAATTGATAGGAGATATCCAATGGATGTGTCCAGTGTTAGGCTCGACTATCTATCAGTTACAACCATTATATGACATTTTAAGGAGAGACAGTGCTTATAATTCACTACGCTAGCTTACAAAAGTAGCTCAAGAGGCTTTGAGAGAAATTGAACTGGCTTTATCCAATGTGATTGAAAGAGTCACTCAAAAATCCCTGGAAACATCAGTTTTTGCTACAAAAGAGGCACCCATAGCAGTTCTTTATCAAGTGTGATAGAGTGGGTGAACCTTCCAGCACAACCAGAACAAAGCTTTACTTTTTACCCAGTGCTTGTGGCTAGAATTTTATTAAAGCCCATTAAGTGAGCAGTACAATTATCTGGGATAAGATCTGACAAGATATACACCTTTTATGCCAATGCACAAATTAATGTATGCTGAGAAACCATTCTAGAGAGGCAAATTTTGTTGGCCACGGTTCCAAAATTTACACATGGGTCTCCATTAAAGATAACCTGACTATTACATAATTGGTGATGGATTCTTGAAGAAAAGGTTTCTAAAGTTCCTCTAAAAGAACCAACTATCTTTACAGATGCATCCAAACATGACATTTATGCTGTTTACTCTTGTGATTTAACTATAGAGTAGTCAGAACTCCTTTTCAGTCCACTCAGCAGAATGAATTGTGTGCAATCATTCTAGCTCTTACTTATTATCTAGGAGATATAAATATAATATCTGATTTGGCTTATTCAGTAGGTGTGGTACAAAGAATTTCCACAGCCCAAATAAAATTTGCAGCTCCTAATATATATCAGCTTTTTAAGAAACCTCAAGAGCAAGTGAAAAAGCAGGCAGGTAAGATTTATATCTTGCACATCCACTTACATTGTGGACTTCCAGGTCCTATTTTTCACAGTAATTCAAAGGCAGATAGCCTTCTAACTATGTTGGCCAATACTTCTTTATTTCAGGCAGTTCGAGAATCTGATTCTAAATATCATCAGGGTGCTCAAGCTTTACGTTTACAATTTGGAATAACAAGAGAGGAAGCTAGGAGCATAGTAAAAGCCTGTACGGCTTGCCTTCGTTTTTATGATCCTATACTACCTCTAGGGAAAAACCCTTGTGGTTTGAGACCCTATAAAGTTTGGCAAATACCAAACCTATTATAAATCTTTTCGTTACCTGTCTTTTATCCCTGTTGTGGTAGACACCTTTTCAGGATTCACTTTTGCAATACCAGCAGCAAAAGAGACAGCCTGAGTGGTGACTGAATTCCTTATCCAAGTCTTTGCAATTATGGGTGTGCCACAAGCAATAAAAATAGATAATGGACTTGCATTTTGCACACTTTTGTCCACATATTTTACGCACCATTGCCATACCCTTTAATCCTCAAGGACAGGCAATAGTATAGAGGAGAAATGAGACATTAAGATGCTCCTCCAAAAACAAAAGAAAGGGGGAGGCCACAGGTAACTCTATAGAACTTCTAAATTTGGCTCTTTATGCAATTAAGTTCTTGATTTTTGACAAAGAGGCACTGGCTCCAGCAGACAGGTTTTATAACCCACTGAAAGGGCAGTGTCCAGTGTGAGCAGCTCCGCTATCTTTAGCTAATCACCAGGTGATGTGGAGAGACCCAGAAAGTGGTGAATGGAAGGCACCAGATAGCTTACCTGCTTGGGGGAGAGGGTTTGCTTGTATCTCTACAGATGGAGAAGGAATGAGATGGGTGCCAACGAGCTGTATTCACCTTGTCCATTGGAGAGAGATGGAGCAGACACTTGAAACAAAGGAGAAGACCCAAGAAACATCGGGTGTTCCATTGCTGACTGTGCCCACCACTGAAAGAGCATGGCAGTTATGGCAATTGACTCATGGACATCAAAAATTGTTAATGAGACTGATCCAGGTCTTCAATACTGCAAGAATCATTGGATTCCCTGAGACATGATGAGACTGTTGCAGGACTTCAAAAACTTGCAGGGATCGTTGGATTCCCTGACACGTGAAGCAATAGACAATAGATGGTTTTGGAGTATCTCCTGATTGCTGAATGAGGTCTATGTGTGATTGTTATTTACATACCCTCCTTCTTGGACTTCTGGAAATCTTTTACAATGCCGTGTTGATTTATATTGTTTGTTATATCTCTACTTACATGTACAATGCATGTTTGTTACACCATATCGAGCCTACCCTGGCTGTGGGGAGAGCCATCACTAATCGTCTATGCTTTATTGCTAGGTGCTTATGTAATACCTCCCATGCTGATGGGTTTGTGCATATTTGATTCTAGTAAGATCCTTCAGACCAGAAACCCGCTAACAATATCTGGTTTGACTCCTTGCTTCCCTTTGGTGTTTTTCATCTCCCTTCCCAAGAAATCAGGAGGGGAAGTGATCATCCACTTTTTAGTGTTTTCTATAACACGGTCTGTCAACCCCCCGCTAGCCTTGGACATTGCACAGGTCAGAGCTCAGGTAATCTGAGGGTAGCCTTGTAAGGGTGAACAACATGGCTCTGGGAGGAAGGGGGTCACACCCATGGCTCTCACCCCACATTGCTCAGAATCTTCACCATTTCAGGTGGACAGGCAGTGCTAGTCACTTAAGGACTGTTCCACTTGGCAATTGGGGCCTTGATCCTTAACAGTTTTGATCTCTTTTCCTGAGAAGTCTGGGGGAGGAGGGTGATCACATCCTTTTTTGGAGTTCTCACCTCTCTGAGAGTCAGGGAGGGGGAGACCACCTGTGTTCTAAAACAAAAGGAAGCAGGAGATGTGGAGGACTGAAATTCTGAATAGGTGTACTTAAATCTGAGGATGCAGAGCACTTAAGGCTAATTACCTATTTGATGGGAGACAATGGCTTTATTAGCATATATTTCGATCTTGGCTCTCCTCACCTTTGGTGCTTGCTGAATGTTTGGTAGTAAGATAATCTTAGGGAAGGATTGGGGGCAGAGTGAGAGAAGGAAGAGTGACTTGACTGCAGGATGAGGGGGAGAGAAGCTGGTGACTCTGGACTCCAGAATCCAGGAAACATCTTTGGGAAGCCTTGTGGTAGTTTGCCTGCCTCCTTCGCTTCTCCCGCTAAAGACCAAGGACTTTAATTTGTCCTAACTCTGGCTCACCCTGAAGCCCTCCAGGGAACTAGCCTGTACTCTACACAAATCAGTGAGGTAAGTGCTTTCATCATCCCCATTATACAGAAGGGGAGGCTGAGATTGAGAGAGATGAAGGAAGTGACTGAGACACATTGAGTGTCTTATACAGAATACAAACCCAAGGTTTTGGACCTCTAAATCTAGAACTTTATCTATTATTTCCCCACTTTTAACTTAGATGGGTAATAAGGATCTTCCAACATCTATGAGTCTCTGTTAAGCTCTGTGATTTACAGATGGCCACACCACAGAATCCTTATTATCCAGGCATAAGAATGTATCCCATAGGATCACAGAGTGTGAAACTCAAAATATGTTTAAATGAATGTTAACTTTTTTTACAAACAATAGGGAAATATATGATGAAATAAAAATATATTTTAGAAAGAAGTCTACATTATACAAGAGCTGAAAAGAAGAGATGCAAGAAGACATTCTTATTCCCCCTTCTAGTCTCTCTTTTGCAGAGGGGAGAAAACCACAAAAGGTGTACACTACATATAGTTTGAGGCTTTTTTGATGTATTGATCACTCACACTGATTTTGTCCATTTTCACCCCTTTATTTCTATTTATCAGTTTTTTCATTGGATATGGATAACATCTATTTTTTTTTAAATAGGTCCTTTGTTGTTGATTTGAATATTGCTACTATTGGTTCAAAGTTGTTCTTAGAGTAACATAATTGTAACTGTGTATAACTTTCTCATGGTTCTATTCATTTCACTCTCCATTCCATGTTTTTCTAAAATTGATCAGCTTATTATTTCTTATGGAACAATAATATTCCTAATTCTTCCATTTGTAGAGGAAGAAAGCAATTCTGTGATTAGAGTAACAACCATTTTTGGAATTATTTTATGATATGTGGGTCCTACTGTCAGTTACTATGTCAATCACAATGGACAGATGTTTCTCAAAAAATTCTGAATACCTGATGCTAGTGAATGGATTTGAAAGTGATTCAATCCTTGATAACCACTCTAACCTTATCACTGAATTTCCCAGGCTCATTTGAATTCCAAAAAAGTTCTGAAGTATTTTCTCTTGCAATTGAAGATGGTGACAGAATGGAATTTCATTATTTGCTAGCATTTATTTCTGAATCAATCTTCTCTTTCCCTTTCCCCAAATTTCCCTTACCTCTCATATCCTGAAATTTGGGCCCTTTCCTAGATTAGGCCCCAACTGAGTGGGTGCTATAGTTTGAGGGGGCTAGGGATTCAAATAAACAAGAGTGAGTCAATAGTTTTTAAACAAAATTTAAAATATAATAATGGTTAAAATAATTAATTTAGTGCAATTAAATAGCAGAAATTTAAAAGGAAGTACAAGAGCAACAAAATATGAATGAGATGATTTCTTCACTGCAATATTGAACCACTCCTTCTATCATCCCTCTCAGAGGAATGAGGTACTCACCCTTTCAAGAGTCTGGGAGATGGAAAATCAATCAAGGAGCATTTATTAAGTACTTCCTATGTGCCATGTACTGGAGACACAAGGATTAAAATGCAGAAGTCCTTGACCTCAAGAACCTCATAACGAGGGGGAGAAAATATATGTATACACTCATACATACACATGGATGTGTTCACATAAAACTATAGAGTTGTACATAAGTACTTATATTTATGCACACCCAAACATGAAACCAGTATACACACAAGATAATAGGGAGGCATTAGAAATTGGGGATCAGAAAGAGGCTCATGTAGAAGAAGATGGTTTTAGAACTGTGGTGTTTTTTAAAATTATTATTAAAGCTATTTATTTTCAAAACATATGCACTGATAATTTTTCTTTTTCTTTTTAAAAAGCTTTTTATTTTTAAAACATATGCATGGATAATTTTTCAACACTTATCTTTGCATAGCCTTTTGTTTCAAATTTTCTGTCCTTTCCCCCACCCTTTCCCCCACACCCTCCCCTAGATGATAAGAAAGCAGATCAAAGATATCAAATTTAACCCAGCAGTGTTTCTACTGGGCTTATTTCTCAATGAGATCTTAAAGGAGAGAAAAGGATTCACATGTGCAAAAATGTTTGTGGCAGCTCTTTTTTGTAGTGGCAAGAAACTGGAAACTGAGTGGATGCCCATCAATTGGAGAATGGCTGAATAAGTTATGGTATATGAATGTTATGGAATATTATTTTTCTGTAAGAAATGATCAGGAGGATGATGTTAGGGAGGCCTCGTGAGACTGATATTAAGTGAAATGAGCTGAACCAGGAGATCATTGTTCACAACAACATCAATATTACACAATGATCAATTCTGATGAATGTGACTCTTTCCAATAATGAAAACATTGATGCCAGTTCCAATGATCTTGTGATGAAGAGAGTCATCTACACCCAGAAGAGATTTTTCTTGTGTAGCAAGAGAATTGTATAAATATGTTTATACATATTGTATTTAACACATATTTTAATGTGTTTAACATATATTGATTTGCTTGCCATCCAGGTGAAGGAGTTGGAGAAAGGAGGAGAAAACCTGAAACACAAGGCTATGCAAGGGTCAATGCTGTCAAATCATCTGTGCATATGTTTGTTTGTTTTTTTACATATATTTTAAAAATAAAAAAGCTTTATTTACAAAAGAAAATCAGATAAAAAAGAAAAGTAAATGAGTAAGAAAACGAATTGCAAGTGAACAACAGCAAGAAGAATGAGAATGTAATGTTGTGATCCACATTCAATTCCCACAGTTGTCTCTCTCTCTCTATGTGAAGATGGATCATCACAAGATCACTGAAACTGGCACCATTCATTTCATTTTTGGAAAGAGTCATGTTCATCAGAATTGATCATCATATAATATTGTTGTTGCCGTGTACAATGATCTTCTGGTTCTGCTCATTTCACTTGGCATCAGTTCATACAAGTCTCTCCAGGCCTCTGTGAAATCATCCTGCTGATCGTTTTTTATAGAACAATAATATTTCTTCACGTATATGTACCATAACTTATTCAGCCATTCTCCAATTGATGAGCATCCACTCAGTTTCCAGTTTCTGGCCACTACAAAGAGGGCTGCCACAAACATTCTTGCACATACAGGTCCCTTTCCCTTCTTAGTAATCTCTTTGGGATATAAGCCCAGTAGAAACACTGCTAGATCAAAGGAAATGCACAGTTTGATAACTTCTTGAACATCGTTCCAAATTGCTCTCCAAAATAGTTGGATCTGTTTACAGTTTCACCAACAATATATTAGTGTCCCAGTTTTCCCACATCTTCTCCAACATTATCTTTTCCTGTCATCTTAGTCAATCTGAGAGATATGTAATGGTATCTCAGAGTTGTCTTAATTTGCATTTCTCTGACTAATAGTGATTTAAAACACCTTTTCATATATTTAGAAATGGTTTTAATTTATTTCATCAGAAAATTGTTCATATGGTGCCCATATGTTGACCATTTATCAATTGGAGAATGGCTTAAATTCTTATAAATTTGAGTCAATTCTCTATGTATTTTAGAAATGAGTCCTATATCAGAACCCTTAAATGTAAAAATGTTTTCCCAATTTATTGCTTCCCTTCTGTCTTGTCTGCATTAGTTTTGTTTGTACAAAAACTTTTTAGCTTAATATAATCAAAATTATCTATTTGGTGTTCAGTTATGAGTTCCAGTTATTCTGTGGACAGAAATTCCTTCCTTCTCCACAGATCTGAGGGTTAAACTATTCTATGTTCTTCTAATTTGCTTATAATACCACTCTCTATGTGGGTCAATGCCCAGTTTCTGTTATACTAGTTTTCAATTTTCCCAGCAGTTTTTGTCAAATAGTGAGTTCATATTCCAAAAGCTGGGGTTTGTCAAATATTAGATTGCTATAGTCATTGATTATTTTGTCCTGTGAATGTAACCAATTCCATTGGTCAATTACTCTATTTCTTAGCCAGTACCAAGTGGTTTTGATGACTGTTGCTTTATAATAGTTTTAGGTCTGGGACAGCTAGGCCACCTTCACTGGCATTTTTCCATTAATTGACTTGAAATTCTTGGCCTATTGTTCTTCCAGATGAACTTTGTTATTATTTTTTCTAGATCTGTAAAACAATTCTTGGGAGTTTGATCAGTATGCCACTAAATAAATAGATTAATTTAGATAGTATTGCCATTTTTATTATATTTTTTCAGACTTCACATGAGCACTTGATATTTTCCCAACGGATTAGATCTGACTTTATTTGTGTGGAAAGTGTTTTGTAGTTGGGTTCATGTAGTTCCTGACTTTTCCTTGTCAGATAGATTCCTAAATATTTTATACTCTTATGGAATTGAGTTTCAAAAAAGGTAGACATTCTGAGAGTTGTGGGTGGGGAGAGAGTGCATTGAAGGAATAGGGGATAGCCTTAACAAAGAAAAACATGGAGATAGGGGATGGCCCTGTCATGTTAGGAGAGAATAAATAGACCATTTTGGTTGTATAGAAGGAGATACGATGTAATAAGCTTAGAAATGGAGGCTGGATTCAGACTGTGATGAGCTTTAAAGTTAGATGTGTTTAAATTTGATTCTAGAGGCAATAGGGAGCCACTGAAGCTAAGTTAGCAGAGAAGCAACATGAGCTAATCTGTGTTTTATTACTATCACTTAAACATCTGCAAACAAAAATGTTGGAAAGAAAAGAGACTTGAGGCAAGAAGAAACAGACTCTTGCAATGATCCAGATGAATGACAGTGACCTGAACTAGGGTGGAAACTGTGAGTGGAGAAAGATTAGATGATCTCTTCTGTCAGACTCTCCCTCCCTCCCACCTTTGATCTACTTTCTTCTCAAAGCTTTACAACCCTGGATCACCCCCTATGATTCCCTTACTTGGAGCTCAATCTCATCTCTGCCCCACCTCCCTCCACCAGCTCTCAGGAATCTGCTGCCATTCCCATTCTTCCTCCTCCTAGTCCTTCCACCTCTTATTCTCTGTCGCTTCCCCCATGCTGCTTCTCTAACTGGACATTCTATACTCCGGCCTCTCTAAAACTTCAAAGGCTCATTCCCAATAAGTTTAGGGCACTCTGGATTGCTCTCTTCCATTTTCCTCTCCTTCACAAAGACTATGACTATTTATCCTTTGCTTCCCCTCAGTGCTCCCCCCATTCCCCAATCTCTGGCTTTCCAAATTTGATTTTACTTGAGTTTTTTGTTTTCTCTTATTCCCTGAGATCTGGGCAGCGGTCTTCTCTGCTGTGTGTGTTCACTGAGAACAAGGTTTGTGTGTGCACTATCAGACTGAGAGCTCTCAAAGGGAGAAATAGAGTTTGTACCCATTAGCCTGGAAGCTTTGGGTGGGGAAGGAAAGGGAGAGTATTTGCTCTTATCAGAGGAGAGAGCTTCATCTGATTCAGATTTGTTCCCTTCCTTTCCCTTTTGAAAGCCAGCTCTGCCCCAGGGGATGCTGTATATCCCTGATCAGCTGACTGACAGAGAATAACCTCAACATTCTCTCATTGGAACTGGGTCCCCACTTCTTCAGCCTGTTTCACACTGCTGGGTTCTCTCCTTCCGCATGGGCACCAAGGACCAATAAAGGAGGACTGATGGAAGGAGCAGAAAGGAGACAGACATGTTGTTACCATGAAACTTGCTTTTTATTACTTTTTGTTAAGGAGCTGGGAAATCATCATTTATACCCCTTCTGCAGGGGCAGAAATGGAGGTCTTAGAGCTCACTCAACTGGAAGCCCTCAGATGCTCCCCCAAGAGTGAGAGGATCAGGTTCATTGGAGCAGGGAGTCCTGGCCAGGTGGGACCTTCTCTGGTAAGCAAATGAGATCCATCAAATGTTGGAACCATCAGCAAATGTAATGCTCTTCTCACCTGGAGGGGAAAAAGGAGTAGAAGGATGCTTCTCAGTTCTGATTTAGGGGATTTAGATAGGATGTGGGGGGAGGGAAACACTTCTTTATTGAAGAATGACCTGATCAGAGAGGAACATGGATTACTATCTGAGACTGTGCAGGGAAGATTGGGAAATATGGAAGGCAGAAATACAGAATCCTGGTCTTGGAAAGAGGAGAAATGGAGAAAGGGGGGGAGTTTCATCAGGTGGAACCAGTGGATTGACCCTATCTAATCCCTAGGAGACATGGACCAAGTCTTATCTGCCTTCTATTTCCTCTTTTGCTTAGCCCAGCACACAATCCATACTATAGTTACTTAATGATTGCTTGTGGAAGGAAGAAAGAGTCTAGAAAACTTGCAAGACTCATTCAATGGTGAAGGCACCAGACTTTCAACAACTCTACATAAAATCTATCTTTTGTAAGGTCCTGTGCTAAGAGCCAAAGATTCCCGTCCCTCTCCTCAAGGAACTTACCATCTAATGTACAGTGGTAAGAGGAGTTGGGAGGAGAAAAGAAAGAGAAGGGGATGAATTTACCCAGACTTCTGCTTCTGCTTGTGGTTCCTGCTGTCTCCACCCTGTCAGCTGCCCCAGCTTCTGCATCCATAATGTCTCTCCTTTGTGGCGGGTAGCTGAAGCAAAAAGGGCCAGGTGAGGGGAGGGGGTCAGTGCTGGGCTGGCCCCCTCACTCCTGTCTTCGCATTGGGAGGCTTGGTTGTGCAACACCCACCCACACACACCACACACACATGCAGTTAAACACACACTCCCAAGTACACAGCCTCAAAGCCTTACCGCTTCCTTATCTCCTCTCTATAAAGGTGAAGATAGTAATCTCTGAGTACTTCTAGAGGGGCATCGTCCCCCGGGTGTCCGGGAAGGCGGGGAACTTCTTCCCCACAAGTCTCTTGGCAGGACAGCAGAGCCAGTAGTACCACTGCCAACATCATCCATGGCCTCAGGATACTCATCATCTGCAAAAGGGGAGAGATGGCTAAGCTGTCTTCCCACCACATCTTTCCCTTCTTTCCAAACCCCCTTCCCATTCATCTTCTCAAAGGCCTCAGCAGTACCCAAAGCAGTTTAGGATTCAGAGCTGGAAGGGACCTTGGGGGTCCAACCCTTTCATTTTACACAGGAGACAACTGAGGCTCAGACAGGACTGATTTACCCAGGGTCACATAGGCAAGAACAAACATTTAGGCAGACTTGGGAACAAACACCTAAATGCACTCACAAACATCCACACATTAACTGTTTTCCCAAGCTCAGTTTGACATTTGAGAGGTGTGGGACCTGCTGACTGGCCCATATTCCCAACACTACTCTGTGTAGTGTTGCCCTCTCCCTACAGAATCCTGGTTATCAGAAGAAAGGAGAAAACCTGTGAAAAAGGAGCCAGACAGAGATTTGATTGGGACCTTCTTCACCCATTCTCACCACAACCTTGCTAGTCCCTGGTAGCATCCTTTTTATTCCCTCCTCAGAGGTCAAGACTCTCAGACTTAGGGGCTCTCAAAAAACCATCTAGATCCTCCATCCCCAGAACACCCTGTTCTCTATTAAAGACTCCCTTCCTCCTGCCTCTGTCTGCCCAATGGGGGAGTCTCAATCCTGGGGTCTTCCTCAGTCTCACTTACTCCCATCACTTTTCTGGTCTCTTACTTCTCACAGCCAAGTGTCTAATCTAAGCCCCCTAAGTCCTACTCTTGGTTTTCCTCAATTTCCCTCACTTTCTTGGAGAGAGTAGTTTCCTTTTGCCATCCCTTCCCCCTGCCCCAAATCATGCCTTGCTTGTACCTTGCTGAACTAGTCCCTTTATCAATAGCAGAGGTTGGGAGCATGAGGCATATAAAGCAAGGATGAAGTTGGTGTGTGATGACCGCGCTAGCACCCCAGATACCTCAGAATCAGCCAGAGTCCTCAGTCTTTATTCTTGGTCTTAGAGCCAGAATCTCCGCAACTGTCTTCTCCCTCTTCTACGGCCCAAGGATGACTCTGGCCAGTCTAATTCCGCCCCCTAGTCCCTCCTACAATCCTCTATACACCAATCACTGAGTCAGCACAGAATAGTGGGAAGGACCGTTTTCCAAGCATATGCCCATAGAGTATTGTCCAATCAATAGTTAACCTCAAGTGCTCAGCAGTCCTGACCTCAGTGCATCGACTCAATAGTTTCAGCCCTTTACATCTCCCGCTTTCTTTTGTTTTAGAACACAGGTGGTCATGCCATCCCTGACTTCTCAGGAAAGAAGGTGAAAACAACGAAAAGGAGGTGATCACGTTCCCCCCTCCCCGCCCCCCCCATGTCAGGGAGGGAGATGAAAAGCACCAAAGGGAAGTGGGGATTGCTAGCGGGCCTCTGGGCTGAAGGCTCTTATTAGAAACAGATATGCACAAACCCATCAGCATGGGAGGTATTACACAAGCACATAGCAATAACGCAGAGGCTATTCGTGATGATTCTTCCCACAACCAGTGCAGGCTCAATATGTTGCAACAAACATGAATTGTATATGCAAGTAGTGATATAACAAACAATATAAATCAATATTGTGATGACCGCGTATTTAAAATTAGCTGGAGTCAGGAATTCAGGTTAAGGGAAAAATCTTCAATCTTTATTGAAGTGAAGAGGTGAAGAAGAATTGCCATAGCAATATGGGCAGATAGGAAGCCAGCTAGCAGAGGGGGATTGGAGGTGAAGGACGGTCGCGATAGCAATGAGAGCAGCTGTGTCAAGACGCCAGCCAGCAGTCTCTCTTTCCGCTTCCCTTTCCACTCCCTTGCCGCCATCCACCAAAATCATCATTTCCTATACAACATATCAGGACTTGCACAAAGAGTGGGCAGGGCCATTCTTTCTCCAAGCATATATATTAATAGAGTATGGTGCAATTACTATTTAGCCTCACGTGCTGGGGACTTCAGTGCATCAACTCAAGCCTCAGCCCATTACAAATATGATATTATAAGAGATATCCAGAAGTCCTAGAAGGAGGGTATGTAAACAACAGTCACACATCTTCCTTCTTCAGCAGCCAAGAAATAGTCTAAAACCAATATATTGTCCATTGCTTCACGTGTCAGGGAATCCAATGATCTCTACCAGTTTTTGAAGTCCTGCAACAGTCTTTTTATGTGTTTGTGAATCCAATGATTCCAGCAGATTTTGAAGTCCTGCAAGTCTCATCATTTCTCAGAAAATCCAATGATTTTTGAGGGTTTTCAAGTCCTACAACAGTCTTATCATATCTTAGAGAATACAATTATTCTTGAGGATTTTGAGGTCCTACAACAATCTTATCACATCTCAGAGAATCCAGTGATTCCTGAGGGTTTTGAAGTCCTACAACAATTTTATCATGTCTCAGAGAATCCAGTGACTCCTGAGGGTTTTGAAGTCCTACAACAATCCTATCACATCTCAGAGAATCCAGTGACTCCTGAGGGTTTTGAAGTCCTACAACAATCCTATCACATCTCAGAGAATCCAGTGATTCCTGAGGGTTTTGAAGTCCTACAACAATCCTATCACATCTCAGAGAATCCAGTGATTCCTGAGGGTTTTGAAGTCCTACAACAACCTTATTACGTCTCAGAGAATCCAGTGATTCCTGAGGGTTTTGAAATCCTACAACAATCTTATCACATCTCAGAGAATACAGTGGTTCCTGAGGGTTTTGAAGTCCTACAACAATCTTATCACGTCTCAGAGAATCTAGTGATTTCTGAGGGTTTTGAAGTCCTACAACAATCTTATCACGTCTCAGAGAATCTAGTGATTACTGAAGGTTTTGAAATCCTACAGCAATCTTATCATGTCTCAGAGAATCCAGTGATTTCTGAGGGTTTTGAAGTCCTACAGCAATCTTATCATGTCTCAGAGAATCCAATGATTCCTGAGGGTTTTGAGGTCCCACAACAATCTTATCACATCTCAGAGAATCCAGTGATTCCTTAGGGTTTTGAAGTCTTACAACACTCTTATCATGTCTCAGAGAATCCAGTGATTACTGAAGGTTTTGAAATCCTACAACAATCTTATCATGTCTCAGAGAATCCAGTGATTTAGGGTTTTGAAGTCCTACAACAATCTTATCATGTCTCAGAGAATCCAATTATTACTGAGAGTTTTGAAGTCCTACAACAATCCTATCATGTCTCAGAGAATCCAATGATTACTGAGGGTCTTGAAGTCCTACAATTTTTTGTGTTCATGACTCAAATGCCATAACTGCCATGCTCATTCAATTTTGGGCATAGTCAGCGACGGAACCATCCGATGTTTCTTGGATCTTCTCCTTTGTTTCATTTCAAGGGTGTGCTCCATTTCTCTATGATGGACAATGCGAATACGGCTTGTTGGCACCCATCTGATTCCTTCTCTATCTCCATTGTAGAGATACAAGCAAATCCTCTCCTCCAGTCAGCCTATCTGGTCCCTTCCATTCACCACTTTCTGGGTCTCTCCACATCATCTGACAATTATCTAAAGATAATGGAGCCACTCACACTGGACACTGCCCTTCCAAATAGGTTATAAAACCTGTCTGCTGGAGCCAGTGCATCTTTGTCAAAAATCAAGAAGAGCTAAATTGAGAAGTTCTCTAGGGTTATCTATGGCTCTCCCTTTCTTTTGTTTTTGGAGGAGCATCTTTTTTTTTTTATTTTTTATTTTTTTTATTTTTATTTTTTAATTTAAATTTTATTTTATTTAATAATAACTTTGTATTGACAGAATCTATGCCAGGATAATTTTTTTTACAACATTATCCCTTGCACTCGCTTATGTTTCGTTTTTTCCCTTCCCTCTCTCCACCCCCCCCCCCCCAAGATGGCAAGCAGTCCTATATATGTTAAATATGTTGCAGTATAACCTAGATACAATACATATTTGCAGAACTGAACAGTTCTCCTGTTGCACAGGGAGAATTGGATTCAGAAGGTAAAAATAACTCGGAAAGAAAATCAAAAATGCAAATAGTTCACATTTATTTCCCAGTGTTCCTTCTTTGGAACCCTTCTTTGGGTGTAGCTCTTTCTGTCCATCATTTATCCATTGAAACTCAGTTAGGTCTTTTTGTCATAGAAATCCACTTCCATCAGAATACATCCTCATACAATATCGTTGTCGAAGTGTATAATGATCTCCTGGTTCTGCTCATCTCACTTAGCATCAGTCCATGTAGGTCTCTCCAAGCCTCTCTGTATTCATCCTGCTGGTCATTCCTTACAGAGCAATAATATTCCATAACATTCATATACCACAATTTACCCAGCCATTCTCCAATTGATGGGCATCCATTCAATTTCCAGTTTCTAGCCACTACAAACAGGGCTGCTACAAACATTTTGGCACATACAGGTCCCTTTCCCTTTTTTAGTATCTCTTTGGGGTATAAGCCCAATAGAAACACTGCTGGATCAAAGGGTATGCACAGTTTGATAACTTTTTGGGCATAATTCCAGATTGCTCTCCAGAATGGCTGGATTCGTTCACAACTCCACCAACAATGCATCAGTGTCCCCGTTTTCCCGCATCCCTTTTGGAGGAGCATCTTAATGTCTCTGTTTCTCCTCTCTACTATTGCCTGTCCTTGAGAATTGAGTAGGAGATGGAAGTCTAGGCTGAAGAATTCTCATAGTTTCCATATGTTCATTTACCTTTCTTAAATGAGTCAGGAAGCCAAAGGAAAGAGAAACTGTTGAGGTGAGAGAAATGAGGGTTGAGAGCTGCTCTTGTCCATGTCGAAGGCTTTGTGAAAGAATTTGCAAGCCCAAATGTAGGTGAGGTTTGCGGCAAAAGTGAGTTTATTACACTGAGAAGAAACAGCTTCTTCAATGGGCTAAATCCTGAAAGGGATTTTAGCAAAAGTTTGGGGTTTCAGCCTTTGATTATGTTGAGTTTTTGTAGCCCTGAGCCAGGCAGCAATCTCCAGATGAATTTGAGGGACTAATTTTCAACTCAATAAAGGATGGTGATTATGTGCCAGGCCAAGATCTCCAATTGAACTGTAGGAGGTTCCCATCTTGGAGTTGATTGAGATTTTAGGGGTTCTCTAACCCAGATCCATCCCCCAAAGATCAAGGGGACACAGTACACAACACTCCCCCCTCAAGCACTCACCCAAATTAATCTTCTGGAGCTGCTTCAGCTGACAGTGGTCATAGAGCTGTTCTAATTTTCAATGGGGGTTCAGTCCAGGAAGTGTGAGATTTGAAGATGGCAGCCAGAACATCTAGGGGACGTTGTGTGTCCAATTCAGTTGTCTCATGATCTTCAGATTGAAGGAGTAGTTGGACGTTGTAGCTTGGAGCCTTGAGGAAACAAATCTCAGGAGCAGGATAGAAGTGGGCATGACATCCAGGGTGCAGGTGGAGACATTTGGGAAAGGGGCCTTTGCAAATAATGCATCAGGTCCCACCTGTGGGCTGCCCTGAGGATGCTGATGGCCCACCCAACAATCCTGAATGCCCCCACTGTCCAAGGAGCTCCCTAGCTGAAAGGCTAAGAAAGAGTTAACTACTGGCAGGGGCCACATAATGCCATCAAGAAAAACCAGAAAGAAAATGGTAGGAGCAAAATTCTCATCCTTGGAGTGGGAAAAGTAAGGAAGGACACTACAGTGAGAGAAAGAAGGACACAGACCATTTCATGCTTTTTTCTCCAGAGTGTTTTCAGAGGTCCTGTGGAAGAGTAGCTTTAGGTCCTCTAGATATTCACAGGAACATTCTGAAATATCTGAAGGAGAGGTAACAGAAGCATCATTTTGAATCCTAGAAATGTGAGTCCAGGTGGGGAACCCTTCCAGTTTGACTGACTTTGGAGTACTTAGAATGGTCCTTTCCATTTTACATGAGTATCTGTAGCTTTAGGGAGATGCTCCTTTGCATGTTCTGAAAGGGCTTTCTGGATTACACAGAGCTGTGTGGCGAACTGGGTGACCAGACGCTGTTCTGGATCTACAAGAGTGTCCGAGGCTAAGAAGGGCCTCTTGTACAGAAATTCAAAGGGGCTCAGCTTAAAAGTGTCCACAAAGACCAAAAGCAGCTTGAAACCTCTGCAAGGGGACATATGTGTAAAGTCTATTTGCCAGCCTTCCCCTGGGTATGTGCCCTTCTCTGAACAGACTTCAGGAGAGGGGGAGGTTTAACAGCTCCTTCAGGATTGACTTAGGCACAAACTGGGCAAGCCTGGCAGGCCGGCCTGCCCGTTTCTCCCAGCTTGTGACCACTAAAAATGGGTTTCTTCCCAAGTGTGTAGTCTGATGAAGAACAAAAATAAGTTTCACTGATTTGGATCTAGAGATTAAAAGTTGGCTTGAGGGTATTTGAAACCATCCAGAAGGAGAAAGGATTTGTTCCTTTGGGCTATAAGAAGGGGTGTAAGAATCAGGGAGCTGGGGGATTACAGGTGCCATGGTCAGGGGTGAATGGGCAGCAGCTGAATCTGCAAACTTATTCCCCTTGGCTTGAGGTGAATCTTCTTCTGTTGTCCTTTACCAAATATGACTGAAACCTCCCTGGGTTCGTGGACAGTCTGTAGTAGCTGTAGAATTTCTCCTGTATATTTAACAGGAGAATTCTTTGCTGTCAAAAATCCCCATTCAAAAATCCCTCATTCAAGGCTCTCTCAGTTAGTATGACACTTTGTCCCCATCCTCAGAGATTTCATAAGGACCCCCGATCCTTCCCCTGGGGGTTCTTTTGCCCATCCAACACCTCGCTCCTTTTTCAATCCCATTTATTGTCTGCTTCTAAATGGCACACACACACACACACACACACACACACACACGCATGCATCCCCCTCCCCACCACACATACCCTTTATACTCTCCTTGCGCCAACGTAGAGAAATCCAGAGACAGGCGGCTCTTGATACCTGGGAATGCTACAGAAGAACCATACAAATATAATCTCAGGAATCCATAGTCATTAGACCCACAGAGAGATCCCTTCCTTCCTTTCTGAGAATGCTTTCCCAAGCCCAGTGCCAGAGAAAGCTAGGATTTGAATTGTGTATTTGGTGAAGAAGTGTGTTGTCCGGTGGGTGGTTTGTCTCCGGATCAGAATTAGTAGGAATTTGTGGATTTTTCCCACTGTGTCTGCATAAATGTGGTCACATCAACGTGAAGGTCTCACTGCTATGAAAAAGAGTCCATGCTCACATTTGCTCACATACGTGCAAGAGCAAACTCCACATATCCCCAGAATTGCAAAGTTGGAAAGGAGCTCCAAGAGCACCCTTCCAGCACACCCCTTTGCAACATCCTGCCTAAAACCCCTCCTTTCCAGCCTCCTGTCTAGGAGGAGCTTACTATCTTCACTACCTCATGTTTCCATACTGCACAACCACTGACTAAAAGGATGCTTACTCACCTGGGCTGTTGATATATTTCCAGAGCTCGACATTGTACAAGTCCATCTGTTCCAGAGTAGCATCATCTCCAGGGTAAACTGGCTCCTGAGGAGCCCTCTGAGCACTCAAGAGAGCCACAGAGCAGGAGAGGAGCAGAAGAGAGAGCTAATATTGAGGGGCAGCCATCTGAGGAACAAAGGATGAGAGAGAAGAGTCAGAAGGAAAGGCCAGGGGAGGAGGCAGAAGAGAAATGGAGAGAAAGAAGGAGAGGGAAAGAGAAGGGAAAGGAGAAAAGAGATGTCAGGATGAGGGAGAAGTGAACAGAGCAAGGCAGAAGAGAAAGAGAAAAAGGAAAGGGAAGAAAGAGGTGAAAGGAGGGACAGAAAAGAAAAGGATAAAGAAAAGTTAAGGGGCAGAGACAGAGAGACAAAGAGGGAGAGAGATGAAGAAGAGAATGAGACAGACAGAAAGAAAGAGAATACACTTTATGTGGAACAGAGAAAGAACAATGCAAGAATGTTCCAGATGCCTCAGAATCAAGAGAACACCTTGGCTAACTGGATATTCAGTGATCATTCCAAGGAGAGACTAAGAGGAGAACTGCCAGTCCCCACCTCCTCTGATATCTCACTCCTCTTCTCCCCCAGCTCCCACCCAGCCTCACTTCCCAAAGAACCTCTCACATGACTAGGGCCTGCATTATAGGGACAACAGACTCATGCACACACACTCCCTGTCTCAGGGGAAGAACCCTAACTACTTTAGGTTTTATCCAGTGTTGGAATCTTTACAAATTGTTAAATCATTAGAGTTGATAGAAACAATGATTACCTAATTTAGCATGGTTCAGTATCACTGATCTTACAAGGAGATGTTTTGGGCCAGAACCTGAAACAAGGTACTAAGTAGAACTAATTGATACAATGCTTGTGTTCACATCAGGACTCATTGGAGTTCACAAGTATAGGAGAGTCACAAAGTAAACTTTGAAACTTTGTGAATTCACACCTCCCTTAGCTTTGCCTCCAGAAGGAGGAGTCAACCTTTGGGAGATCATATATAAGAAGGGGACTGTCGGGAGTTCAGCTGAATTAAATTGGAGAGGAGCACTCTGAGCCAGACACAGAGCACTCTGGGAGAGCCAGAAGCCCTCTCTCTGAGGCAAGAAAGATTCATTACAACTTTTACCTTGGTGTGGGCTGGAGGCAGAGGCAGAAGCAAAGGACAAAGCTGCAAGGGCTCTTAGAAACAAGGAGAGAGAGAGGCCTCTAAGAAAAACTAACCAGGCTATATTGGAGACAATAAAAGATGTGAACTTTTATCACCTGGCTGCATTTGGAGTAATTATTGATCTGAACTGATACTAAGGCTGCCTCCAGAAAACCTCCCTGAGAAACCTGCTCCCAGAGAGAACCTTTATATTATTTTAAAGAAGAACAAGAACTCCACAGTCCAAGACACTGAATCCAAAGAGCGCCAACAGCATTTACTGGCAGCCCTTCAGCAAGCAGAGTGGAAACAACTGAACTAAGTTGTCAGAGAGCAAGAATAACTTGTTAAAACACAGAGCAGCAAGGCAGCCCACTTTCAAAGATAATATGCCCCACAGGGCCCTGCTCATCAAGCCCTCACACACCAATCTCCCTATTGAAATGGCCTTGAGGAGTCCCAGCAACTCTGCCAAAGTCCTGGCATTCTGCCTTGTGCAGCCTTCCTCTACAGGGCAGGACTCTCAATTGTATCCCAGTGAATTGGCCCTGAAATCCATCTGGGGTTTGCTTTATGGAGTCTGTCCTCCATTCCGCATTTCCTAGTTTGGCTCTGGCTCTGGGTGACCAACCCCTCACTTGGTCAAAGCAAGGACTGACTCATGGACAATTGAAAGCTGAGAATTCCTACAAAGGAAAGTGGATTCAGATGACAACCAGAAAGGGCAGAATCAGGGTCGGGAGGAGGAATACACAAAATGATTCATTTCAGGAAGACCTTCCTGAAGAAGGGGAAATTGTAGGAACCTTTTAAAGGAAAGGATGCTTGGAATCCCTGTCCTAAGTATTGGTACAGCCTCCCTTGTGCTACACGCAACACAAGCGCACAGCTACACACCCTGAGAGACATATATATGCACAGTCACACACACTCGGGGGTATATGAACATACCTGGGCAAACTTCCTCCAAAAGTCTGGCCACTCACCCCAGGAGTACCTAGGACATGTCTCCTTTCTAGTGTCAGAATTAGGCCTCTTGGAAGTCACAAGGGAAAACCTCCAACCCTAGAGCCTCAGCCCTTCCTTCTCTAGAGGGGTACTTTATAACTAAGTTCCTACATATAAACCTCCTTTGGTCCTAACTTGTATCAGCCTCTGAGTTCCAAGACTCTTTCCTCTGTATCAGCCTCCAATGCCCAATTGTAATCTCTCAAAAGCCTTCCTTCCCAAGTGATCTATTACACCCAAGGGACAGAAGTATCACCCCTCAGTGTCTTCATCCTTGTGCCCATTTACTTGGAGTCCAAGATAGTGAGCCAGTCTCCTGGGTGAGGAGCCACTAGTGCCTCAGATCAGATGGGGTTTTCCCCACAAGCCACTGTATCCCTCTTATATTCTTCCCTCCCTGCCCGCTTCCTTAAGGTCTCCACATCCTCACCATCATCCCTCTCCATTCACTAACATCACCTCCTCCAATATTCAGCCAAAGGTGGGTGATACAGCTTGAGAAGGGCAAGCAGTTGTGGGACAATAACTGAATCTAGGAGACTTCCTTCCCTGACTTCTGCTTGGAATATATGCACACTTTTCTATATAATAACCTGATCACTGTTATCCCCCAGCCTCCTCTCCTCATCAGGGTCACTGGATTCAGATCCAGGAGTTGTGGGTCTGGGGCAGAAGAGGAAGGAGGGCTTGCTCGTTCTTCCCTGTGACTGTAGATTCCCCTTCTCTCATCACTCTCAGGAACCCCAGAGGTTACCAACATAGGTAGGATCCCACTACTGATGCACATAAACCAATAAGCTCTCCTGTGGCAGCCAACAGGAGCCACTGGACTGTCTCATTCCCTTTATCCTCGGGGGAGAAGAAACATGATATAGGGAGAGGGAGAGATGAAGAATAATGGTTAAGGCATTGAGAAAGGGGAAGGGAAGGGAAGGAACCAGAGGAGAACTGGAAAGAGAAAGGAAAAGAAGAAACTCTTAGACAGATGTCTTGAGGACACCCCCAGTGACTAACACGATGCTTAATACATTCTTGGGGAACTGAATTGAATGAAAATATCTGATTTCCAGCATTTTTCAGATTCAGGCTAACACAAAGTCCTGCAGTTTTAAAAATATACCACCAGGAGGAGTCTTAACTTACTGCCAAATACCCAACAAAGCCAGCCTGTCAACTGAATCAGGCAAGAGGATTTTAAGTTGAAGAGGAATGAGGGCTCCGGCTCAGGGGGAGAAGCCCAAACCAAATGATAAGCATTGAATCAAGTTTTCAGTTAATTCTCAGAAAATTTCTGGGATTCAGTACCAAAGGGAGCATGTTATTCAATGGGAAGGACCTGGTTTGATGCAGTTTGAAGCTAGTTTTTAACAAATTGATCCCAATCTTCTTGGCCCAGTAGGCTGTCAAAGTGGGGAAAGGGAAGGCAGTAGGTATTTCTTAAAACCCTAGTTTGTACAAGCAACTGTGTTAAGCTCTTTACACATATTGTCTCAGGTGATCCTTACAATACATCTGGGTAGGCAATGCTATAATTAATATCCCGTATTTTACAGTAAAGGAAAATAAAGCAGGCAGAGGTTAACTAACTGCCCATGGCCACATGGAATACTAAGTGTTCAAGGCTATAATTGAGCTTAGTATTCTTTATTCCAAGCCAAAGTTCTCCTTATCCACTGTGCTACCTTGCTACTTTAGATAGGTCACTGGGCCTGGACTAAAAAAGACCTGAGTTCAAATGCTGCCTTAGTAACTAGCTGTCTTACCTTGAGCAAATCTGTTTTGTCTTTCTCAATTTTGTCATCTGTGCAACATGAGTTACATGGAAATAACAATAGCACCTATTTCTCAGGCATGTTGTGAAAAGAAATTAAGATAATTTTTTAAGTACTTTGCAAAATTCAGGCACTATGTAAATACTATTAAATGTTATTTTTACTTTCTTATATTATGTGATTATTCTCTGCTGGACTCTTAAAAATTTTCATTGGAATTGTGTCCTACTGGTAAAGTGCTGAAACTCTGAATAGGTGCACTAGAATCAGATAACCGCACTTAAGGCTAATTACATATGGACAATACTCTATTAACATATGCTTGGAAAATGGTCCTTCCCACTATTCTGTGCTAGCTTGAGCTTTTGGTGTATACAGAAAATTGAAGGAGGGATTAGAGGGTGGAGTAAGACAAGCCAGAGTCACTTTGGTGGTGACTGAGGAGAAGGGAGGTTGTGGAGAACTTGTGTCCATCCCCTTCACTTCTCTCCCTAAAGACCAAGAATAAAGATCAAGGACTTTTGCTTATCCTGACTCCAGCTGATTCTAAGGTATCTAGGGTGCTAACTCAGTGTTCACATTTGGCATCCAATGTGGGAACCAAGGACCTACTTTCACTGAAGAAATCCCTGGTGATCAGGAAATAGGGTGAATATTTTAATAGACTAACAGGGAACTTACCTTGTTAAGGGCTAAACTAGTAACCTTTTCTAGCTGAAATGGGGCAGATATTAGGAAAATATTCTCTCCCATCACCAGTCTCAGCCCCACTCCCACCCCTGCACCAAGGTGGTATTATAGAAAGCTTACTCAAGTTGATCAAGGGACAAGGCTTACTTGTAACTTGGGAGCAGATTGCTGGACTTTTGGGTACATTAGAATGTATATCCCCTTGGTTCTTAAAGGAAGAAGATATAGGGGCAGATAATTGGAAACTAGTAGGAAATCAACTATGTGAATACTATAATGATAAAGTCCTTGATTCAATTTCCAAGGAAACATTCTATATATATAACATAATACAATTGGCCTTAAAGAATCCTGCAAGTTATAGAAAAAAGAAAAAAAATTCAGAACACCCAGATGAGGAAGTGTGAGGAAAAAGAGGAAGACAAAGGACAGATTAATGGCAATATCACCAGAGGGCATGAGAACTTAAGCAATGTTGAAGGGTGTGCTGATTCACCATCTCACAAGGCAGCTTCAACCCAGCCGATGGAGCAGGTCTTTGACATGCCCCCATCAACTTCACCTTCCTGGGTAGAGGGAGAAGGAGGAGTGAGAGGGACAGTGACATCACCAGCATCTCCCCCCCAGCAATCACCCCCTCCTCTAACTAGATTACAAAAGGCACTACCTAAAGCCACAGAAGAAGGGCAGGATATAGCTGATTTGAGAATAGAAGTGTATCCTGTGATTCAACAGTTTAATTCTTCAGGTCAAGAAAGTAGAAGATACACTTATTTTGATCTAGAAATCCTCAAAGACCTGAAAAAGGCTTTCACTTTTTATGGGCTACATTAGCTTATGTTAAGATGTTATTACAGAATTTGGCTTATGAAGTCTTAACCCCTGGGGACTAGAAATCTATAGCCAGGACATGCTTAGTTGTGGCTTTCTGAATATAACTCTGTAGGATACAAGCCCAACACAATAGTCATAGTGGAGTTAATCCTCCAATCACCTGTGACCAATTAAAAGGTGTAGGTTCTTATGCAGAAATTTCAGTACAGATTAATTGCCCCATAGCAGTTTATGAGCAAATTGCTGCTACTTCTATCAAAACATGGGCTTTTCTCCCTGATAAAAATGACAAGGCTGAAGCTTTCACAAAAATTGCACAAGGGCCAAATGAACTCTTTGCTGATTTTGTGGGATGTTTGCAGACAGCTGTCATCCAAATTATTGATGAAATGCAGCAACAGAAATTATGATAAGGCAACTTGCTAAAGAAAATGCTAATGAGATTTGTAGAAGAAAGACACTGTGCCACAGTGGGCACAAATACCTTTTATAGCCAGGTTATGATACAGACTTTCCAAGATCCCAACATGGGAAGACCAGATCCCTTTTGGCAAGGGACTTCCAGAGAGACTTGTCAATGCTGTCAATGTGGTAAAGTGGGCCATCTGAAAGCTCAATGTTGTCATATAGACAGAGTGAGAAAACAGTGTGGGAGAACAAGACCAAAACCTCATGTCCAAAATGCAACAGAGGCTTCTATTGGGCATCAGAATGTAGATTAATTCAGGGAAATGGGATGGGAGGCCTCAGCCCCAGGGCCCCAAACAAAAAATACTTGGAGCATGATGGCAGCCAATGCTACACCCAGAGAGTACCTAGAAGTTCAGTACCCAGACATGACCAATCAGCCAGGAAGCCATCTGATGGGAGAAAGGGATTACAGAATCAATCAGCCAGGAAGCAACCTGATGGGAGAAAGGGATTACAATTGGGGAAAATAGAGTTGTATATAGCTAGGACACCTGAGATACCCCTTGGAGAGGTGAAATCTGTTCCTCTCCGACCTATGGATCCCTTGCCTCCAGGCACAGTTGGCTTGGCCATTTCACCTACTGAGAGTACTTACAAAATAGTTTTCATCCACACACTGATGTGGAAAATTGGGGAATGTGTAGAAAATATCCCAGTCACTAATACAGGTAGACAATGTGTGACTTATTAACCAAGAGAAGTAGTAGCATCAGATTTACTGTATCAGTAAACCTAATAGGTTTCCTGATGGGTAACCTGGTGATATTTGCCCAGATTCTGACTCTAAGCAATAGAATCCAGGAATATTCTGGACAGCAGCTGTGTCCTATGCTCACTATCTATATACATGACATACTATTCAAAGGATTGGTAAACATAGGTGCAGATCGTACTGTCATTAGAGATGCCAACTGGCCCAGTCACTGGCCAAAGATTAAGGCAGACACCTACATGTCTGGCGTAGGAGGATCAACAGCAGCTGAAGTTAGTGCTACCCCTTTGAGATGGACTTTTGAAGGCGAAACAGGAGTTTTTACTCCTTTTATATTTGAAAAAAATCTTCATAAATCTGTGGGGAAGAGACATTTTACACCAATTAGGATTACAAATGAGTACTTCAATTTTTTAGGCAGGGCTGCTGTAGAAGGCCTGCCAACACTCTCACCTGTTCCTATGCAATGGAAAACTGATACACCAGTGTGGATAGAACAGTGGCCCTTAGTTAGTGATAAAATTCAGGCCTTATTAGATATAGTAGAGGAGCAACTTGACCAAGGACACTTACAACCTTCTCTAAGTCCTTGGAATTCCCCAATATTTGTTGTAAGAAAGAAATCTGGAAAATGGAGGATGTTGACTGATTTAAGAAAGGTAAATGAACAGACGGAAACTAGAGAAACTCTTCAGCCTGGACTTCCATCTCCTGCTCAATTGCCTAGAGAATGGCCTCTTTGGCTTATAGATATTAAGGATTGTTAAGGAGGATATGAAAAGATTTGCCTTTTCAGTACACAGCGTTAACTTAGCTGAGCTTTATAAAAGATATGAATATACAGTTTTGCCACAGGGAATGAAAAACAACCCTACTATGTGTCAAATGTATGTTGCTGTTGCTCTTACTCCAGTAACAAAAGCATTTCCAAAAGTAATGTTATTACATTACATGGATGATATATTGGGATGTGTACCTGAGGAACAAATGTTAGAAGCATGTCTGCAATAGACCATAGAAACACTAAGGAAGTACATATTGCACATAGCTCCAGAAAAAATTCAAAGACATGCTCCTTTTCAATATTTAGGATATGAAGTGTGTACAGTACAAAAGCTTTCCTTAAGAACAAAGAAGCTAAACACCTTAAATGACTTGCAGAAATTGATAGGAGATATCCAATGGATATGTCCAGTGTTAGGCTCGACTATCTATCAGTTACAACCATTATATGACATTTTAAGGAGAGACAGTGCTTATAATTCACTACGCTAGCTTACAAAAGTAGCTCAAGAGGCTTTGAGAGAAATTGAACTGGCTTTATCCAATGTGATTGAAAGAGTCACTCAAAAATCCTTGGAAACATCAGTTTTTGCTATAAAAGAGGCACCCATAGCAGTTCTTTATCAAGTGTGATAGAGTGGGTGAACCTTCCAGCACAACCAGAACAAAGCCTTACTTTTTACCCAGTGCTTGTGGCTAGAATTTTATTAAAGGCCATTAAGTGAGCAGTACAATTATCTGGGATAAGATCTGACAAGATATACACCTTTTATGCCAATGCACAAATTAATGTATGCTGAGAAACCATTCTAGAGAGACAAATTTTGTTGGCCACAGCTCCAAAATTTACACATGGATCTCCATTAAAGATAACCAGACTATTACATAATTGGTGATGGATTCTTGAAGAAAAGGTTTCTAAAGTTACTGTAAAAGGACCAACTATCTCTACAGATGCATCCAAACATGACATTTATGCTGTATACTCTTGTGACTTAACTATAGAGTAGTCAGAACTCCTTTTCAGTCCACTCAGCAGAATGAATTGTGTGCAATCATTCTAGCTCTTACTTATTATCTAGGAGATATAAATATAATATCTGATTCAGCCTATTCAGTAGGTGTGGTACAAAGAATTGCCACAGCCCAAATAAAATTTGTAGCTCCTAATATATATCAGCTTTTAAAGAAACCTCAAGAGTGAGTGAAAAAGCATCCAGGTAAGATTTATATCTTGCACATCCACTTACATTGTGGACTTCCAGGTCCTATTTTTGACAGTAATTCAAAGGCAGATAGCCTTCTAACCATGATGGCCAATACTCCTTTATTTCAGGCAGTTCGAGAATCTCATTCTAAATATCATCAGGCTGCTTAAGCTTTACGTTTACAATATGGAATAACAAGAGAGGAAGCTAAGAGCATAGTAAAAGCCTGTATGGCTTGCCTTCGTTTTTATGATCCTACACTACCTCCAGGGAAAAACCCTTGTGATTTGAGACCCAATGAAGTTTGGAAAACAGAGATGACCCGTTATAAATCTTTTGGTCACCTGTCTTTTATCCATGTTGTAGTAGACACCTTTTCAGGATTTACTTTTGCAATACCAGCAACAAAAGAGACAGCCCAAGTGGTCACGGAATCCCTTATACAAACATTTGCAATTATGGGTGTACCACAAGCAATAAAAATAGATAATGGACCTGCATATACTTCTAAACATTTTGCATGCTTTTGTGTACAGATTTTTATACACCACTGCCATACCCTTTAATCCTCAAGGATAGGCAATAGTACAGAGGAGAAATGAGACATTAAGATGCTCCTCCAAAAACAAAAGAAAGGGGGAGCTAATCCTAAAGAACTTCTAAATTTAGCTCTTTATACAATTAAGTTCTTGACTTTTGACAAAGATGCACTGGTTCCTGCAGACAGGTTTTATAACCCACCAGAAGGGCAGCGTCCAGTGCGAGCAGCTCCACTATCTTTAGCTAATCACCAGGTGATGTGGAAAGACCCAGAAAGTGGTGAATGGAAGGGACCAGATAGCTTAACTGCTTGGGGGAGAGGGTTTGCTTGTATCTCTACAGATGAAGAAGGAATCAGATGGGTGCCAACGAGCTGTATTCACCTTGTCCATTGGAGAGAGATGGAGCAGACACTTGAAACAAAGGAGAAGACCCAAGAAACATCGGGTGTTCCATCGCTGACTGTACCCATCACTGAAAGAGCATGGCAGTTATGGCAATTGACTCATGGACATCAAAAATTGTTAATGAGACTGATCCAGGACTTCAAAACCTCAGGAATCATTGAATTCCCTCAGACATGATAAGACTTTTGCAGGACTTGAAAACTCTCAGGAATCATTGGATTCCCTAACACATGAAAAGACTGTTGCAGGACTTCAAAAACTTGAAGTGATTGTTGGATTTCCTAACACATGAAGCAATGGACAATAGATTGGTTTTGGACTATCTCCTGGCTGCTGAATGAGGTGTATGTGTGATTGTTATTTACATACCCTCCTTCTTGGACTTCTGGAAATCTTTTACAATGCCGTGTTGATTTATATTGTTTGTTATATCTCTACTTACATGTACAATGCATGTTTGTTACACCACATCATGCCTACTCTGGCTGTGGGGAGAGCCATCACTAATAGCCTGTGCTTTATTGCTAGGTGCTTTTGTAATACCTCCCATGCTGATGGGTTTGTGCATACCTGTTTCTAGTAAGACCCTTCAGCCCATAAACACACTAACAATATCTGGTTCGACTCCCCACTTCTCTTTGGTGTTTTTCATCTCCCTTCCTGAGAAGTCGGGGGAGCATATTCATCTCCTTTTTCATGTTTTCTGTAACACGGCCTGCCAACCCCCGCCAGCCTTGGACATTGCACAGGTCATGGCTCAGCTAATCTGAGGGTAGCCTTGTAAGAGTGAACAACATGGCTCTGGGAGGAAGGGGGTCATACCCATGGCTCTCACCCCTCATTGCTCACACTCTTTGCCATTTCAGGTGGACAGGCAGTGCTGGTCACTTAAGGCCTGTTCCATTTGGCAACTAAGGCCTTGCCCCTTAACAGTTTTCACCTCTTTTCCTGAGAAGTCTGGGGGAGGGGTGTGATCATCTCCTTTTTGGGGGTTCTCACCTCTCTGAGAGTCAGGGAGGGGGAGACCACCTGTGTTCTAAAACAAAAGGAAGCAGGAGATGTGGAGGACTGAAATTCTGAATAGGTGTACTTAAATCTGAGGATGCAGAGCACTTAAGGCTAATTACCTAATTGATGGGAGACAATGGCTTTATTAGCATATATTTGGATCTTGGCTCTCTTCACCTTTGGTGCTTGCTGAATGTTTGGTAGTAAGATAATCTTAGGGAAGGATTGGGGGGCAGAGTGAGAGAAGGGAGATGCTTTAGCTGCAGGATGACGGGGAGAGAGGCTGGTGACTCTGGACTCCAGAATCCAGGAGATATCTTTGGGAAGCCTTGTGGTAGTTTGCCTGCCTCCTTCACTTCTCCCGCTAAAGATCAAGGACTTTAATTTGTCCTTACTCTGGCTCACCCTGAAGTCCTCCAGGGAACTAGCCTGTACTCTACACAAACCAGTGACGTAAGTGCTTTCATCATCCCCATTATACAGAAGGGGAGTCTGAGGTTGAGAGAGATGAAGGAAGTGACTGAGACACATTGAGTGTCTTATATAGAATTCAAACCCAAGGTTTTAGACCTCTAAATCTAGAACTTTATCTATTATTACCCCACTTTTAACTTAGATGGGTAATAAGGATCTTCCAGCATCTATGAGTCTCTGTTAAGCTCTGTGATTTACAGATGGCCACACCAGAGAATCCTTATTATCCAGGCATAAGAATGCATCCCATAGGATCACAGAGTGTGAAACTCAAAATGTGTTTAAATGAATGTTAACTTTTTTTACACGCAATAGGGAAATATATAATGAAACAAAAATATATTTTAAAAAGAAGTCTACATTATCCAAGAGCTGAAAAGAAGAGATGCAAAAATACATTTTTATTCCCCCTTCTAGTCTCTCTTTTGCAGAGGGGAGAGACCCACAAAAGGTGTACACTACATGTAGTTTGAGACTTTTTTGATGTATTGATCAGTCACACTGGTTTTGTCCACTTTCCCCCCTTTATTTCTATTTATCAGTTTTTTCATTAGATATGGATAACATCTTTTTTTTTTTTAAATAGGTCCTTTGTTGTCGATTTGAATATTGCTACTATTGGTTCAAAGTTGTTCTTAGAATAACATAATTGTAACTGTGTATAACTTTCTCATGGTTCTATTCATTTCACTCTTCATTCCATGTTTTTCTAAAATTGACCAGCTTATTATTTCTTATGGAACAATAATATTCCTAATTCTTCCATTTGTAGAGGAAGAAAGCAATTCTGTGATTAGAGTAACAACCATTTTTGGAATTATTTTATGATATGTGGGTCCTACTGTCAGTCACTGTGTCAATCACAATGGACAGATGCTTCTCAGAAAACTCTGAATACCTGATGCTAGTGAATGGATTTGAAGGTGATTCAATCCTTGATAACCTCTCAAACCTTGCCACTGAGTTTCCCAGGCTCACTTCAATTCCAAAAAAGTTCTGAAGTATTATCTCTTGCAATTGAAGATGGTGACAGAATGGAATTTCATTATTTGCTAGCATTTATTTCTGAATCAATCTTCTCTTTCCCTTTCCTCAAATTTCCCTTACCTCTCATATCCTAAAATTTGGGCCTTTTCCTAGATTAGGCCCCAACTGAGTGGGTGCTATAGTTTGAGGGGGCTAGGGATTCAAATAAACAAGAGTGAGTCAATAGTTTTTAAACAATAGTTCAAATATAACAATGGTTACAATAATTAATTTAGTGCAATTAAATAGCAGAAACTTAATAGGAAGTACAAGAGCAACAAAATATGAATGAGATGATTTCTTCCCTGCAGTATTGAACCACTCCTTCTATCATCCCTCTCAGAGGAATGAGGTACTCACCCTTTCAAGAGTCTGGGAGATGGAAAATCAATCAAGGAGCATTTATTAAGTACTTCCTATGTGCCATGTACTATTATAGGTACTGGAGACACAAGGATTAAAATGCAGAAGTCCCTGACCTCAAGAACCTCATAATGGGGGGAGAAAATATGTGTACCTATGTATGTATACACTCATACATACACATGGATGTGTTCACATAAAACTATAGAGTTGTACATAAGTACTTATATTTATGCACACCCAAATATGAAACCAGTATACACACAAGATAATAGGGAGGCATTAGAAATTGGGGGGTCAGAAAGAGGCTCATATAGGAGAAGATGGTTTTAGGACTATGGTGTTCTTTTTAATTATTAAAGCTATTTATTTTCAAAATATATGCACTGATAATTTTTCTTTTTCTTTTTAAAAAGTTTTTTATTTTTAAAACATATGCATGGATAATTTTTCAATACTTATCTTTGCATAGCCTTTTGTTTCAAATTTTCTGTCCCTTCCCCCACCCTTTCCCCCACACCCTCCTATAGATGGCAAGAAATCAGATCAAAGATATCAAATTTGACCAGCAGTGTTTCTGCTGGGCTTATATTCCAAAGAGATCTTAAAAGAGGGGAAAGGCACCCACATGTGCAAAAATGTTTGTGGCAGCTAAACCACTGCTTTTTGTAGTGGCAAGAAAATGGAAACTGAGTGGATGCCCATCATTTGGAGAATGGCTGAATAAGTTATGGCATATGAATGCTATGGAATATTATTGTTCTGTAAGAAATGATCAGGAAGATGATGTTAGGGAGGCCTGGTGAGACTGATATTAAGTGAAATGAGCTGAACCAGGAGATCATTGTTCACAGCAACATCAATATTATACAATGATCAATTCTGATGAACGTGACTCTTTCCAATAATGAGAAGATTGATGCCAGTTCCAGTGATCTTGTGATCAAGAGAGCCATATACATCTAGAAGAGATTTCTCTTGTGTAGCAAGAGAATTGTATAAATATGTTTATACATATTGTATTTAACACATATTTTAATGTGTTTAACATATATTGATTTGCTTGCCATCCAGGCGAAGGAGTTGGAGAAAGGAGGAGAAAACCTGAAACACAAGGCTATGCAAGGGTCAATGCTGTCAAATCATCTGTGCATATTTTTTTAACATATGTTTTAAAAACAAAAAGAATATTAAAATTAAAATTTTAAAAATTAAAAATATTTTAAAAATTAGATAAAAAAGAAAAGTAAATGAGTAAGAAAATAAAATGCAATTAAACAACTACAAGAAGAGTGAGAATGTAATATTGTGATCCACATTCAGTTCCCACAGTCCTCTCTCTCTATGTGTAGATGGGTCATCACAAGATCACTGAAACTGGCACCAGTCATTTCATTTTTGGAAAGAGTCATGTTCATCAGAATTAATCATCATATAATATTGTTGTTGCCATGTACAATGATCTTCTGGTTCTGCTCATTTCACTTGGCATCAGTTCATATAAGTCTCCCCAGGCCTCTGTGAAATCATCCTGCTGATCGTTTTTTTATAGAACAATAATATTTCTTCATGTATATGTACCATAACTTATTCAGCCATTCTCCAATTGATGGGCATCCACTCAGTTTCCAGTTTCTGGCCTCTACAAAGAGGGCTGCCACAAACATTCTTCCACATACAGGTCTCTTTCCCTTCTTTAAGATCTCTTTGGGATATAAGCCCAGTAGAAACACTGCTGGATCAAAGGGAATGCATAGTTTGAACATCTTGAACATCATTCCAAATTGCTCTCCAGAATAGCTGGATCTGTTCAAAGTTCCACCAACAATTAGTGTCCCAGTTTTCCCACATCTTCTCCAATATTATCTTTTTCTGTCATCTTAGTCAATCTGAGAGATGTGTAGTGGTATCTCAGAATTGTCTTAATTTGCATTTCTCTTACCAATAGTGCTTTAAAACACCTTTTCATATGTTTAGAAATGATTTTAATTTCTTCATCAGAAAATTGTCTTTGACCATTTATGAATTGGGGAAACGCTTGAATTGTTATAAATTTGAGTCAATTCTCTCTATATTTTAGAAATGAGGCCTTTATCAGAACCCTTACATGTAAAAATGTTTTCCCAATTTATTGCTTCCCTTCTGTCTTGTCTGCATTAGTTTTGTTTGTACAAAAACTTTTTAGCTTAATATAATCAAAATTATCTATTTGGTGTTCAGTTATGAGTTCCAGTTATTCTGTGGACAGAAATTCCTTCCTTCTCCACAGATCTGAGGATTAAACTATTCTATGTTCTTCTAATTTGCTTATAATACCACTCTCTATGTGGGTCAATGCCCAGTTTCTGTTATACTAGTTTTCAATTTTCCCAGCAGTTTTTGTCAAATAGTGAGTTTGTATTCCAAAAGCTGGGGTTTGTCAAACATTAGATTGCTTTAGTCATTGACTATTTTGTCCTGTGAACATAAACAATTCCACTGATCAATTACTCTATTTCTTATTCAGTACCAAGTGGTTTTGATGACTGTTGCTTTATAATATAGTTTTAGGTCTGGGACAACTAGGCCACCTTCACTGGCATTTTTCCATTAATTCACTTGAAATTCTTGGCCTATTGTTCTTCCAGATGAACTTTGTTATTATTTTTTTCTAGATCTGTAAAACAATTTTTGGGAGTTTGATCGGTATGCCACTAAATAAATAGATTAATTTAGATAGTATTGTCATTTTTATTATATTCTTTCAGCCTTCACATGAGCATTTGATATTTTCCCAACGGATTAGATCTGACTTTATTTGTGTGGAAAGTGTTTTGTAGTTGGGTTCATGTAGTTCCTGACTTTTCCTTGTCAGAAAGATTCCTAAATATTTTATACTCTTATGGAATTGAGTTTCAAAAAAGGTAGACATTCTGAGAGTTGTGGGTGGAGAGAGAGTACATTCAAGGAATAGGGGACAGCCTTAACAAAGAAAAACATGGAGATAGGGGATGGCCCTGTCATGTTAGGAGAGAATAAATAGACCATTTTGGTTGTATAGAAGGAGATATGATGTAATAAGCTTAGAAATGGAGGCTGGATTCAGACTGTGATGAGTTTTAAAATTAGATATGTTTAAATTTGACCCAAGAGGCAACAGGGAGCCACTGAAGCTTGTTGAGCAGAGGAGCAACATGAGCTAATCTGTGTTTTACTAATATCACTTAAACATCTGCAAGCAGAAAGTTTGGAAAGAAAAGAGACTTGAGGCAAGAAGAAGAAACAGACTCTTGCAATGATCCAGATGAATGACAGTGACCTGAACTAGGGTGGAAACTGTGAGTGGAGAAAGATTAGTTCAGTGGTTCTCAAACTTTTGTTTTCAGTATCTTTATCGTGTTAAAAATTATTGAGGATCTCTCCAAAGAGTTTTTATTTATCTGGATTATATTTATAGACATTTACCATATTGGAAATAAAAACTATTTTTGAATTTGTAGACCTGTTAAAAGGGTTTCAGAGATCCCCAAAATTCTCTAGACCATACTTTGAGAACCACTGCATTAGATGATCTCTTCTCTCAGACTCTCCCTCCCTCCCACCTTTGATCTACTTTCTTCTCAAAGCTTCACAACCCTGGATCACCCCCTATGATGCCCTTACTTGGATCTCAATCTCATCTCTGCCCCACCTCCCTCCACCAGCTCTCAGGAATCTGCTGCCATTCCCATTCTTCCTCCTCCTAGTCCTTCCACCTCTTATTCTCTGTCGCTTCCCCATGCTGCTTCTCTAACTGGACATTCTATACTCCAGCCCCTCTAAAACTTCAAAGGCTCATTCCCAATAAGTTTGGGGCACTCTTGATTGCTCTCTTCCATTTTCCTCTCCTTCACAAAGACTATGACTATTTATCCTTTGTGCTTCTCCTCAGTGCTCTCCCCACTCCCCAATCTCTGGCTTTCCAAATTTGATTTTACTTGATTCTATTGTTTTCTCTTATTCCCTGAGATCTGGGCAGGGGTCTTCTCTGCTGTGTGTGTTCACTGAGGACAAGGTTTGTGTGTGCACTATCAGACTGAGAGTTCTCAAAGGGAGAAATAGTGTTTGCACCCATTAGACTGCAAGCTGGGAGTGAAGAGAGAGCTTCATCTGATCTTATTTCAGATTTGTTCCCCTCCTTTCCCTTTTGAAAGCCAGCTCTGCCCCAAGGGATGCTGTATGTCCCTGATCAGCTGACTGACTGAGGGTAACCTCAGCATTCTCTCATTGGAACTGGGGACTCCTTCAGCCTGTTTTACACTGTTGGGCTCTCTCCTTCAGCATGGGCACCAAGGACCAATAAAGGAGGACTGATGGAAGGAGCAGAAAGGAGACAGACAGGTTGTTACCATGAAACTGGCTTTTTATTGCTTTTTGTTAAGGAGCTGGGAAATAGTTATTTATACTCCTTCTGCAGGGGCAGAAATGGAGGTCTTAGAGCTCACTCAACTGGAAGCCCTCAGATGCTCCCCCAAGAGTGAGAGGATCAGGTTCATTGGAGCAGGGAGTCCTGGCCAGGTGGGACCTTCTCTGGTAAGCAAATGAGATCCATCAAAAGTTGGAACCATCATCAAATGTAAAGCTCTTCTCACCTGGAGGGGAAAAAGGAGTAGAAGGATGCTTCTCTGATTTAGGGGATTTAGATAGGATGTGGGGGAAGGGAAGCACTTCTTTATTGAGGAATGACCTGATTAGAGAGGAACATGGATTGCCATCTGAGACTGTGCAGGGGAGATTGGGAAATATGGAAGGCAGAAATACAGAATCCTGGTCTTGGAAAGAGGAGAAATGGAGAAAGGCGGGGGAGTTTCATCAGGTGGAACCAGTGGATTGACCCTATCTAATCCCTAGGAGACATGGACCAAGTCTTACCTGCCTTCTATTTCCTCTTTTGCTTAGCCCAGCACACAATCCACACTGTAGTCACTTAATGATTGCTTGTGGAAGGAAGAAAGAGTCTAGAAAACTTGCAGGACTCATTCAGTGGTGAATTGGAAAAAGAAGATATCAGTCTTTCAACAACGCTACATAAAAGCTATTTTTTGTAAGGTCCTGTGCTAAGAGCCAAAGATTCCTGTCCCTGTCCTCAAGTAACTTACCATCTAATGTACAGTGGTGAGAGGAATTGGGAGGAGCAAAGAAAGAGAAGGGGATGAATTTACCCAGACTTCTGCTTCTGGTTCTCTCTGCTATCTCCACCCTGTCAGCTGCTGGGGCTTCTGCATCCATAATGTCTCTCCTTAGAGGCGGGTAGCTGAAGCAAAAAGGGCCGGGTAAGGGGAGGGGGTCAGTGCGGGGCTGGCCCCTCGCTCCTGTCTTCACATTAGGAGGCTTGGTTGTTCAACACACACACACACACACACACACACACACACACACACACACACACTCCCGAGTACACAGCCTCAAAGCCTTACCGCTTCCTCATTTCCTCTTTAAACTTGCGAAGGAAGAATTCACCGCGTACGTGTGGAGGGGCATCGTCCCCTGGGTATTCGGGCATGGTGACAGGAGCTTTCCCACAAGTCTCTTGGCAGGACAGCAGAACCAGTAGTACCACTGTCAACATCATCCATGGCCTCAGAATACTCATCATCTGCAAAAGGGGAGAGATGGCTAAGCTGTCTTCCCACCACATCTTTCCCTTCTTTCCAAACCCCCTTCCCATTCATCTTCTCAAAGGCCTCAGCAGCACCCAAAGCAGTTTAGAATTCAGAGCTGGAAGGGACCTTGGGGGTCCAACCCTCTCATTTTACACAGGAGACAACTGAGGCTCAGACAGGACTGATTTACCCAGGGTCACATAGGCAAGAACAAACATTTAGGCAGACTTGGGAACAAACACCTAAATGCACTCACAAACATCCACACATTAACTGTTTTCCCAAGCTCAGTTTGACATTTGAGAGGTGTGGGACCTGCTGACTGGCCCATATTCCCAACACTACTCTGTGTAGTGTTGCCCTCTCCCTACAGAATCCTGGTTATCAAAAGAAAGGAGAAAACTTGTGAAAAAGGAGCCAGCCAGAGATTTGGTTGGGACCTTCTTCATCCATTCTCACCACAACCTTGCTAGCTCCTGGTAGCATCCTCTTTATTCCCTCCTCAGAGGTCAAGACTCTCAGACTTAGGGGCTCTCAAAAAACCATCTAGATCCTTTATCCCCAGAACACCCTGTTCTCTATTAAAGACTCCCTTCCTCCTGCCTCTGTCTGCCCAATGGGGGAGTCTCACCTACTCCCATCACTCTTCTGGTCTCTTACTTCTCATAGCCAAGTGTCTAATCCAAGCCCCTTAAGTCCCACTCTTGGTTTTCCTCAATTTCCTTCACTTTCTTGGAGAGAGTAGTTTCCTTTTGCCATCCCTTCCCCCTGCCCCAAACCATGTCTTGCTTGTACCTTGCTGAACTAGTCCCTTTATCAATAGCAGAGGTTGGGAGCAAGAGGCTGATAAAGCAAGGAAGGAGTTGGTGTAGGGGTTTGAGCTGTTTGCTGGCCCCAGCTGACTCCCTTCTTGTTTCTCGCCTGCTGGGGCTCCTTTTATAACTGCCTGGCAAGAAGAGGAGGGAAAGGGCAGTGAATAACAGAGGAGGGAGCAATAGAAAGCATGATCAAGAAAGGGGGCAGTCCCTTTTTCCCAACCCAACAAGATTACTTGACTTCCTCACCAACAAAAAAAGGACCAGGTGTGGTGAGGATTTAGACTCTCATCCCTCATCATATTTGGGTAGGGAAAGGAGAGAGAACAAAGACTTGGTGTGGAGTACTAAAAGGTATCACTGAAGCATGGAAAAAGGAAGGTCTTTTGGTCATTGTGGTTGGGAATTGGACTTCATGTGGAAAGGTGCCATGTGTCAGGTCTAAAATGTTGAGCTATCTGGTAAGAGTCATAATATTTTATCTGATGGAATTCAGACTTACTTTCCAACTCAAGCAAAGGCATTTAATGACATTTAAATGCTCAATGGGTGGGCCAAGCTCCCCGAGGACTCAGCAGCCCAGGCAACCAAGACAAGCATTTTGAAAGAGTCAATGGTGCTGATTACATGAAAAGGTATATAGATTCTGAGGTTATAGGAGGAAATTGGGAAAGTGCTAAAGCCTTGATGGAAATTATATAGCTGGGGTTACATAGAATGCCCACTCAAAGGGGTATTGATGTATGATTATGATATTGTAGCTAGCATAGATTCATTCAATGAGAGCGAAGAAGGGGAATTGGGCAGGCATTATGTCAGGGGAAAGATTTATTTTATTGGCAGTTCAGTGTCCTGTTCTACATCCTGTTGGTGCTACTTTTTTAATGGCTGATTTTTATGGTATGTCTAAACTAGATTATGTGGTCACCAGGGCAGGCTGCCTTGGTTTTTTGTGTGTTTGTTTGTTTGTTTTTCATTCCAGTGGTTTCTCTGGGATTTGGTGATGGGGGCATCAATTACAATTCCTTTTCCACATGTCCTTCCTCCAAAAGGAAACTAATATTTATGAAGTCCCTGCCAAATACTCTGCTAAGTGCTTTACAAATACTATCATATTTGTTCCTCATGAAGGAAATTAGTGCTCTCATCTCCATTTTACAGTAAAGAAACTGAGGCAGAAAGAGTTTAAGTGAGTTGCCCATCACACAGTCAGTAAATATCTAAGACTAGATTTGTACTTAGATAACCTTGTCTCCAGGTCTCTTGTTCTATCTCTATTGTGCAAACAAGCCTCTTCTAACTCTACATAAATTGGGATAGGTGTGTGGAGCAACTTTCCAATTTTCCACTCCCAGATATAATTGCCTCTTAGTTGATCCTGGAGCCAATCAGGTACAAGCTAGGCAAAGGTGGCCAAAGATGCTGTCTGTGATTGGAATCCTGCCCGGTCAGCCATTCAATACACCTGTCTAAGGAATGGTGGAAAAACGTCTTGGGGAGTTCTCGGCTCCTTTAAGGAGGAGGTTTTTCAGCTGTTTAGTGTCATGGATACCCATGTATTCTGGCAAAATTTACCACAGGGATCTTTCACAGAGAAATATATAAAATACATAGATCTATAAAGGAAATCAGTTACATTGAAATGAAGTGAATAAAAAAAAAAATTGAACCACATTCATTAAACATTCATCCCCTAGGAGAAACATTGGGACCAATTGGATTTACATTCTCCAGGCCTCTTTCTCTGTCAGATTTGTGAGAACAAAATCCAAGATAGATAACTATTTGTAAAGTTTTCTAGGGATGGCAATCCTATGGCTCTTTTGAAGTACCACTTTGTAAGTCAAAATACTGTGATACTCTGAAAGTTATTTTTTGTCAGTGAGTTGTGTCATGTGACTTGAACCCTTTTCCCTTGAATAGCCCAGTTCTAGGTTCTGGGATCTGAGAAAGAATTCCAGTTATAGGGAGTTCCCAATCTGATAAAGGAGATGCAGTTCTCCTAAGCAAAGTCTCTGAAGGAAGAGGCAGGAAACAAAATGTTTTTGTACTTCAATTCTTGCTATAGTTGCTCAGTAAATATCCCTTTGCAAAAGCTTATTGATGTCAAATAATTGGTATTTGGGTAATGGTAACCAATCAGATGATATTGTCTTGTCTTTCAAGCGACACTGAAGCCTTAGTGGAAGGGAGGGGAATTGTTGGTATTTATGTGAGTGCTCTCTGGAATTTGGCTGCAGCTGCCACTACCTCCACCTGATACTTGGAGGGGAGCAGCCTGAGACCAAGACAAGAGCCATGTCTGGACAGACCAGTCCTGGCTGAAATTTCCATTTGGGAGAACTGAAAAGAGACACTGATTTGCCTGTTCCTGCTTCTCTCCTTGTCCTGGAAAATATAAAGTCTGCCTGTTGTTCAGAGTGTGTTTCTGTTTCTGTTCACTTTATATTGAAAGCCAGTGTACAGTCAAAGACTGATCAACTAGAGAAGACTAGTAAGTTTTTCTATAGTGGAAAGGATGTAAGGGAAAAGAGCAAGGACTGAATGTTACAAAGAGAGAGGTGATGAGAAATAGAAAAGAATTTCTCTGTAGGGAACTATCAGGACCTTCCTGGCTGGGGATTCTGAAGCCAAAGGAAAGAGAAACTGTTGAAGTGAGAGAAATGAGGGTTGAGAGCTGCTCTTGTCCATGTCGAAGGCTTTGTGAAAGAATTCGCAAGCCCAAATGTAGGTGAGGTTTGCGGCAAAAGTGAGTTTATTACACTGAGAAGAAACAGCTTCTTCAATGGGCTAAATCCTGAAAGGAATTTTAGCAAAAGTTTGGGGTTTCAGCCTTTGATTATGTTGGGTTTTTGTAGCCTTAAGCCAAGCAGAAATCTCCAGATGAATTTGAGGGACTAATTTTCAACTCAATAAAAGATGGTGATTATGTGCCAGGCCAAGATCTCCAATTGAACTGTAGAAGGTTCCCATCTTGGAGTTGATTGAGATTTTAGGGGTTCTCTAACCCAGATCCATCCCCCAAAGATCAAGGGGACACAGTACACAACACTCCCCCCTCAAGCACTCACCCAAATTAATCTTCTGGAGCTGCTTCAGCTGACAGTAGTCATAGAGCTGTTCTAATTTTCAATGGGAGTTCAGTCCAGGAAGTGTGAGATTTGAAGATGGCAGCCAGAACATCTAGGGGACGTTGTGTGTCCAATTCAGTTGTCTCATGATCTTCAGATTGAAGGAGTAGTTGGAAGTTGTAGCTTGGAGCCTTGAGGAAACAAATCTCAGGAGCAGGATAGAAGTGGGCGTGGCATCCAGGGTGCGGGTGGAGACATTTGGGAAAGGGGCCTTTGCAAATAATGCATCAGGTCCCACCTGTGGGCTGCCCTGAGGATGCTGATGGCCCACTCAACGATCCTGAATGCCCCCACTGTCCAAGGAGCTCCCTAGCTGAAAGGCTAAGAAAGAGTTAACTACTGGCAGGGGCCACATAATGCCATCAAGAAAAACCAGAGAGAAAATACTAGGAGCAAAATTCTCATCCTTGGAGTGGGAAAAGTAAGGAAGGAGACTACAGTGAGAGAAAGAAGGACACAGACCATTTCACGCTTCTTTCTCCAGAGTGTTTTCAGGGGTCCTGTGGAAGAGTAGCTTCAGGTCCTCTAGATATTCACAGGAACATTCTGAAATATCTGAAGGAGAGGTAACAGAAGCATCATTTTGAATCCTAGAAATGTGAGTCCAGGTGGGGAACCCTTCCAGTTTGACTGACTTTGGAGTACTTAGAATGGTCCTTTCCATTTTACATGAGTATCTGTAGCTTTAGGGAGATGCTCCTTTGCATGTTCTGAAAGGGCTTTCTGGATTACACAGAGCTGTGTGGCGAACTGGGTGACCAGACGCTGTTCGGGATCTACAATAATGTCTGAGGCTAAGAAGGGCCTCTCGTACAGAAATTCAAAGGGGCTCAGCTTAAAAGTGTCCATGAAGACCAAAAGCAACTTGAAACCTCTGCAAGGGGACATATGTGCAAAGTCTATTTGCCAGCCTTCCCCTGGGTATATGCCCTTCTCTGAACAGATTTCAGGAGAGGGGGAGGTTTAACAGCTCCTTCAGGATTGACTTAGGCACAAACTGGGCAAGCCTGGCAGGCCGGCCTGCCCGTTTCTCCCAGCTTGTGACCACTAAAAATGGGTTTCTTCCCAAGTGTATACCCTGATGAAGATCAAAAATAAGTTTCACTGACTTGGATCTGAGATTAAAAGTTGGCTTGAGAGTGTTTGAAACCATCCAGAAGGAGAAAGGATTTGTTCCTGTGGGCTATAAGAAAGGGTGGAAGAATGAGGGAGCTGGGGGATTACAGGTGCCATGGTCAGGGGTGAATGGGCAGCAGCTGTATCTGCAAACCTATTCCCCTTGGCTTGAGGTGAATCTCCCTTCTGCTGTCCTTTACCAAATATGACTGAAACCTCCCTGGGTTTGTGGACAGCCTGTAGTAACTGTAGAATTTCCCCTGCATATTTAATAGGAGAATTCTTTGCTGTCAAAAGTCCATTTCTTTCCATATAGCCCAGTGAGCATGAAGAATAGGAAAAGCATATTTGGAGTCAGTGTAGATGCTCACTCTCATTCCCTTCCCTAGTTCCAAACCTCCGGGTAGAGCAATGAGTCCAGCTTTCTGGGCAGAAGTCCTAGGGTGGCTTAGCTCCCCTATTGAGGGTAAGCCTCCCACTAGTAAGCCACTGATGCCCTTTGGCTTCTAAAGTGCTCTGGTGCCCTAGGGTACCAGAGGTTTCTTGAATTAAAAGGGCTGTAGCAGCCATTGCTCTAAGGCACAAGAGCCATTCTAGGGAAACTAAGTCCAATTCCTTTGAGAAATAGGCAACTGGGCTGGGATCATGTCCAGGACCTGGCCCTGCCTTTCATCTACATACAGAGTCACAGCTTTTCCGAATTAGGCAGAGCCAAGGCAGGGGCAGAAGTCAGTTAGGCTTTTAGGGTAAAATTAAGGGTTTTTATGGCTGCATCTAGGAAAGCCTCTCAGGTGGGACTGCAGAGCAAGATAAGACTGCAGTTAAGAGGCTCCAAATCTCTTATCTCTTTAGCCAGTGCTAAAAGTTTGTGCTTAAGAGATTTCTCAATCCTGACTAAGGCTGGAGTGGCTCACCCAGGGATTCCTTGGTCCCAGATGGAGGAATCTATTGTCTCCCAGATTTCAGAGAGAATATGGGAGGTCTTTGAAAGCAGCACAAAAAGACCACTTGGAGGTCTGAGAAGAGAAAATTGGGTCCCCAATTTCACCATTAAATCATGCCCCACTAATGGAGCAGGATAGGAAGGAATAATATGAAAGGAGTGTTTAAATAACAGGTCTCCAAACTGGCGAGGCAGAGGGAAAGTTTGAAAATAATTCTTAAGTTTCCCTTCAATCCCCCTTATATGGAGGGAGGGGCAAGTAAGACCAGAGTGCCAGAGCAAGAGGGAAGGAGAAGTCCCCATAGCAAAAAGAAATTCAGCTGCCTTACCAGCCGCATCCGGGTGTTGGGCTGTTGTGGTGGAGTGAGGGGGAGCTTGATCAAGCCCCAAACTCCTGTCAGAGGGCAGGGCATCGGGGGAGCAGCTTGTCCCCTGTAGGCAGTCTTTCCTCCAGTGCCTCTCCTGGTTGCACTCAGACCAAGGACCAGGGAATTTCTTGGCCAGACAGTTTCGGGGCTGATGGCCCTGTCCATGACACCTGAAGCTCGGTCCCCTATGTTTTCCAAAAATGTCAGCAGCCAAAATTTGGGGCTGTCCTCCATTTCTTACTTTAACTCTGTGTCTTTTTCCTCTGCTGCAGTTTGATCCTTATTATTAAAGACTCCAAAAGCTGTTTCTAACAGCTGAGTTGGAGAAGTTTGAGAGCCCAAATCTGGCTTCTGCAGCTTCCTCTGTATATCTGGGACAGATTGTTTAATATTAACATCTCCCCAGGAGAGATCAAATTGGAGGGCATTGGCCTTAAACCCCTCAATAAACTTGGTGGGGTCCTCAGAGTAATGGCCAGGTTTTTCCTTAGTCTGGGAGAGATATGACCTTGAAAAGGGCACCTCTACCCTGAGTGTCTCTCCCTGAAAGTACTTCCCTGCTTCTCCCAGGGGGCAGAGGTTAGAAGGGGTGGCTGAATTGGGATCCTGAGGAGGAGAAAAAGAGTTCCACTTCTTGTATCAGAGGGATTGAGGAGGGGGGCTAGGAAGTCTCAGGATCTGGTTCAGGAGGTGAGGGGGACAGAGTTGAGGAAATATTGTGGGACATAAGGTCCTGTCTTTGATAAGGAGGTGATTTTGAAAGGGATTCACAGGCCTCCTAATAAGGACTGCATAGAGGTCCAGAGGAGGGATCCTGTGTCCCTAGAGAGCAGGAAGGAGGGGGCTATTTGAAGGTTAGTATCTAATTTTGATTTCTCTTCAGCAAATTTTAACAGCATCCTGCAGTGTTGTTTTAATTTAATTTTTTAGTTTTGAGATCTTTTCAGCCGAATTTGTCTCTGTTTAAGAAACAGCCTAAGGGAGTATCTGTTGGAATCCTTACTAACTGCTAAGTAGTTAGAGTTGATCTAATCTTACAAAAAGATGTTTTGGGCAGAACCTGAAACAAGGTACTAAGTAGAACTACCCATAATCCCTCTCTCTGGAAGGAGCATAAATAGGCCAATGGGCCAGTTGGAGAGTTAACTCAACTCTAACTACTTAGCAGTTAGTAAGGATTCCAACAAGTATCCTTAGGAATAGAAACAGAGGTAGATTGTTCCTTTTTTTTTTTTTGCCATAAGTCTTAGATTTCCCCCGGATTCTATAGCACCCCATTCTTCCAGGTTTCCTGAGAGAGAGAGAGAGATGACAGAAGGTTAAGGGTTGCTTCTGTTAAAAATGCTGGAATTCCCAGTCTAGGTGTCCCTACTTCAGCTAATGGGTGACCTGTAAAAGAAGAGAAGAGATAAGTAGGTGACAAGTCAAAGGCAAAGTCTCTCTCAGTTAGTATGACACTTTGTCCCCATCCCCAGAGATTTTGTAAGGACCCCTGATCCTTCCCCTGAGGGTTCTTTTGCCCATCCAACACCTCCCTCCTTTTTCAATTCCATTTATTGTTTGCTTCTAGATCACACACACACACACACACACACACACACACACACACACACGCATGCATCCCCCTCCCCTACCACACATACCCTTTATACTCTCCTTGCGCCAACGTAGAGAAATCCAGAGACAGGCGGCTCTTGGTACCTGGGAATGCTACAGAAGAACCACACAAATATAATCTCAGGAATCCATAGTCATTAGACCCACAGAGAGATCCCTTCCTTCCTTTCTGAGAATGCTTTCCCAAGCCCAGTGCCAGAGAAAGCTAGGATTTGAATTGTGTATTTGGTGGAGAAGTGTGTTGTCAGGTGGGTGGTTTGTTTCCAGGATCAGAATTAGTAGGAATTAGTGGATTTTTCCCACTGTGTCTGCATAAATGTGGTCACATTAACATGAAGGTCTCACTGCTATGAAAAAGAGTCCATGCTCACATTTGCTCACATACGTGCAAGAGCAAACTCCACATATCCCCAGAATTGCAAAGTTGGAAAGGAGCTCCAAGAGCACCCTTCCAGCACACCCCTTTGCAACATCCCTCCTAAAGCCCCTCCTTTCCAGCCTCCTGTCTAGGAGGAGCTTACTATCTTCACTACCTCATGTTTCCATACTGCACAACCACAGAGGTCAGCCTAGTCTGCACTGACTAAAAGGATGCTTACTCACCTGGGCTGTTGATATCTTTCCAGAGCTCAACATTGTACAAGTCCATCTGTTCTGGAGTAGCATCATCTCCAGGGTAAACTGGCTCCTGAGGAGCCCTCTGAGCACTCAAGAGAGCCACGCAGCAGGAGAGGAGTAGAAGAGAGAGCCAATATTGAGGGGCAGCCATCTGAGGAACAAAGGATGAGAGAGAAGAGTCAGAAGGAAAGGCCAGGGGAGGAGGCATAAGAGAAATGGAGAGAAAGAAGAAAGGAGAGGGAAAGAGAAGGGAAAGGAGAAAAGAGATGTCAGGATGAGGGAGAAGTGAACAGAGCAAGGCAGAAGAGAAAGAGAACAAGGAAAGGGAAGAAAGAGGTGAAAGCAGGGACAGAAAAGAAAAGGATAAAGAAAAGTTAAGGGGCAGAGACAGAGATTCAAAGAGGGAGAGAAATGAGGAAGAGAAAGCGACAGAAAGAGACATACACAGAGAGAGAGACAGAGAAAGAGCAATGCAAGAATATTCCAGATGCCTCAGAATCAAGAGAACACCTGGCTAACTGGATACTCAATGATCATTCCAAAGAGAGACTAAGAGCAGAACTGCCAGTCCCTGACTCCTCTGATATCTCACTCCTCTTCTCCCCCAGCTCCCACCCAGCCTCACTCCCCAAAGAACCTCTCACACGACCAGAGCCTCCATTATAGGGACAACAGGTTCATGCACACACACTCCCTGTCTCAGGGGAAGAACCCTAACTACTTAGGTCTTTATCCAGGACACTGAATCCAAAGCGCACCAACAGCATTTACTGGCAGCCCTTCAGCAAGCAGAGTGGAAACAACTGAACTAAGTTGTCAGAGAGCAAGAATAACTTGTTAAAACAGAGAGCAGCAAGGCAGCCCACTTTCAAAGATAATATGCCCCACAGGGCCCTGCTCCTCAAGCCCTCAGACACCAGTCTCCCTATTGAAAGGGCCTTGAGGAGTCCCAGTAACTCTGCCAAAGTCCTGGCATTCTGCCTTGTGCAGCCTTCCTCTACAGGGCAGGGCTCTCAATTGTATCCCAGTGAATTGGTCCTGAAATCCATCTGGGGTTTGCTTTATGGAGTCTGTCCTCCATTCCGCATTTCCTAGTTTGGCTCTGGCTTTGGGTGACCAACTCCTCACTTGGTTAAAGCAAGGACTGACTGACACATGGACAACTGAAGGCTGAGAATTCCTGCAAAGGAAAGTGGATTCACATGACAACCAGAAAGGGCAGAATCAGGGTCGGGAGGAGGAATACACAAAATGATTCATTTCAGGATCCTGAAGAAGAGGAAATTGTAGGAACCTTTTAAAGGAAAGGATGGTTGGAATCCCTGTCCTAGGTATTGGTACAGCCTCCCTTGTGCTACACGCAATGTCCATCAGCCTCTGAGTTCCAAGACTCTTTCCTCTGTACCAGCTTCCAATGCCCAATTGTAATCTCTCAAAAGCCTTCCTTCCCAAGTAGTCTATTACACCCAAGGGACAGAAGTACCACCCCTCAGTGTCTTCATCCTTGTGCCATTTACTTGGAGTCCAAGATAGTGAGCCAGTCTCCTGGGTGAGGAGCCACTAGTGCCTCAGATCAGATGGGGTTTTCCCCACAAGCCACTGTATCCCTCTTACATTCTTCCCTCCCTGCCCGCTTCCTCAAGGTCTCCACATCCTCACCATCATCCCTCTCCGTTCACTAACATCACCTCCTCCAATATTCAGCCAAAGGTGGGTGATACAGCTTGAGAAGGGCAAACAGTTGTGGGACAATAACTGAATCTAGGAGACTTCCTTCCCTGACTTCTGCTTGGAATATATGCACACTTTTCTATACAATAACCTGATCACTGTTATCCCCCAGCCTCCTCTCCTCATCAGGGTCACTGGATTCAGATCCAGGAGTTGTGGGTCTGGGGCAGAAGAGGAAGGAGGGCTTGCTCGTTCTTCCCTGTGACTGTAGATTTCCCTTCTCTCATCACTCTCAGGAACCCCAGAGGTTACCAACATAGGTAGGATCCCACTACTGATGCACATAAACCAATAAGCTCTCCTGTGGCAGCCAACAGGAGCCACTGGACTGTCTCATTCCCTTTATCCTCGGGGGAGAAGAAACATGATATAGGGAGAGGGAGAGATGAAGAATAATGGTTAAGGCATTGAGAAAGGGGAAGGGAAGGGAAGGAACCAGAGGAGAACTGGAAAGAGAAAGGAAAAGAAGAAACTCTTAGACAGATGTCTTGAGGACACCCCCAGTGACTAACACGATGCTTAATACATTCTTGGGGAACTGAATTGAATGAAAATATCTGATTTCCAGCATTTTTCAGATTCAGGCTAACACAAAGTCCTGCAGTTTTAAAAATATACCACCAGGAGGAGTCTTAACTTACTGCCAAATACCCAACAAAGCCAGCCTGTCAACTGAATCAGGCAAGAGGATTTTAAGTTGAAGAGGAATGAGGGCTCCGGCTCAGGGGGAGAAGCCCAAACCAAATGATAAGCATTGAATCAAGTTTTCAGTTAATTCTCAGAAAATTTCTGGGATTCAGTACCAAAGGGAGTTATTGTTATTCATTGTTATTCATTGTTATTCAGTGGGAAGGACCTGGTTTGATGCAGTTTGAAGCTAGTTTTTAATAAATTGATCCCAATCTTCTTGGCCCAGTAGGCTGTCAAAGTGGGGAAAGGGAAGGCAGTAGGTATTTCTTAAAACCCTAGTTTGTGCAAGCAACTGTGCTAAGCTCTTTACACATATTGTCTCAGGTGATCCTTACAATACATCTGGGTAGGCAATGCTATAATTAATACCCCGTATTTTACAGTAAAGGAAAATAAAGCAGGCAGAGGTTAACTAACTGCCCATGGCCACATGGAATACTAAGTGTTCAAGGCTATAATTGAGCTTAGTATTCCTTATTCCAAGCCAAAGCTCTCCTTATCCACTGTGCTACCTTTCCTACATTAGCTAGGTCACTGGGCCTGGACTAAAGAAGACCTGAGTTCAAATGCTGCCTTAGTAACTAGCTATTTGACCCTGAGCAAATTCCTTTTGTCTTTTTCAACTTTCTCAACTGTGCAACATGAGTTACATGGAAATAACCATAGCATCTATTTCTCAGGCTTGTTGTGAGAAGAAATCACGATATTTTTTAAGTGCTTTGCAAAATTCAGGCACTATGTAAATATAGTAAATGTTACTATACTTTTTATTATATAATGTGATTATTTTCCTCTGGACTCTTCAAACTTCTCCTTGGAAGGGCATCCCCCCTAACCCAGCAAGAATGACAACCTGCTCAGACATGGCAGCCAGTGCAATGCTGGCCTGCATGAGCTTGAAATGGCATCTCAAACCCCACTTGCCTCTTCTGCCTTGGAATTCCTTCCTGACTGTAGGCGACCAAATGCTAATCCTGAGAGGGACAGGGTGTGAGATCAAGAGGTTGGGACCCCAAATGACAAATTAGAAGCAGCAAGGAAGCTGACCCCTCTCAACAACTCCAGAATTCTGCCTCATATCAGATTTTAGACTGGCAGGGCCAACAAAAGATAAGGGTGGATATTTTTCTGGCCTGAGAAAAGTAAGAAAGTCTTAAGAAGACTTCCAGGGTGGAGCCCTGTCCAGAGCACAAATACCCAGGGGCAGCAACAGCAGAGACAGCTTTGGGAGCTCTCAGCCCAGAGATGATCAGGGAGTCAGACGAGTGGTCAGACAGTGAGTACAGGGGACCTGGTGCTGGCTCTGGGTGTAGCCAGCTCTGATTGGCAACCCTGTTGCACATACACAGTCTGGGTTGTGCTTCCATGACAAGAAGAGCGTATGTGGTCAGTCCCAGGAGAGCGGGGATCCTTCTCACAGTTCTAGGACCAAGAGGAGGGCTAGTGTTTGCTACTATAAGGGGTGGGTGGCCCTGCCTGGGGAAAGACCAGAATAGAGACCTGGAGAACAGTGACCACACCTCTCCCTGGATTAGACACCACCTCGAAAGCACCAAAAACTTGCAGTTCTCCTCACTCCCAGCCAAAACTATTCTGAAAAGAACAGCATAAAAAAAGCCTGAAGCTGCAAAAGTGGGTTCCTCCCTGCCTCCAGATGAACATGGTCCCAATTTAATAGAAAGTTCATAGTCCAAAAATATATAAGAAAATTATCAACAAACAAACATAACTTAACAAGGAAGACCAGAACACCATGCAGAAGATGACATTGACATGAAAATTTGTATAACCAAAACCTCAAAGAAAAATTTTAAACAGACACAAGCCCAACAACATTTTCTGGAAGAGTAAAAGAAAAGATAACAGTGGTAGAGGAAAAATTAGGAAAAAGAATTAGGGATGTAAAAATTTTGAAAAGAAAATCACCAACTTGGGAAAAGCTGCACAAAAATATTGAAGAAAATAATTAAAAAGAAGAACAGGCTTGGCTCAAAGGTAAAAAAAGCACAAAAATTCACTGAAGAATCTAGCTCATTAAAAAGCTGACTTGGATAGGCAGAAAAAGAAGTGCAAAAATTCACTGAGGAAAGTAATTCCTTAAAAATTAAAACTGGGCAAGATAAAGTTAAAAATTCCATGAGATGACAAGGAATAAAATTTAAAAATAAAAAAATAGAAGAAAATGTTAAATATTTCCTTAGCAAAGTAACTACCTTGGAAAAGAGATTGAGGAGAGATCATTTCAAGAATTATTGAGCTACCACAAAGCCATGGTTTAAAAAAAAGGCTTGGCATCATATTTAAGAAATGATCAAGGAAAACTATCCTGATATCTTGGATCCAGAGAGTAAAATAGTAATTGAAAGACTCTACCAATCAATTCCAGAAAGAGATCACAAGTCAGAACCTCTCAATAAAATTACAGATAAATTCCACAACTCCAGAGTTAAAGCAAAAATATTGCAAGCATCCAGAGAGAAACAACTCAGATATCACAGAACCACAATCAAGTTCATACAAGATTTAGCAACTTTCAGATTAAAGGAGCATGGTGTTTAGAATATGATACTCTACAAGGCAAAGGAGGTAGGATTACAATCAAGAATAATCTACCTAACAAAATTGAGTATAATCCATCATGGGGGACAGTGGATATTTAATGAAATAGAGAACATTCAAACATTTCTGATGATAAGATCAAAGTTCAAAAGGACATTTGACATTCAAACATAAGAGTCAAGAGAAGCATCAAAAGGTAAATGTGAAAGAGAAACCATAAGAGATTTATAAAGGTTAAACTGTTTAGATTCCTATGTGAAAAGATGATTCTTGTAATTCCTAAGGAAAGTATCATTTTTAGAGTAGTTAAAGAACATAGACCATGGGAATGAGTCAATTATATTGGAATGATCTAAAAAATGAAGGAATGAGAAAAAGAGATTCACTGGGAGAAGGGGACAGGGAGAAGTGTAATGGGGAAGTTTGTCTTACATAAAAAAGGCATTCAAAGAACCACTTCTGCAGTGGAGAGGATAATGTGGGGGAGAATCATGGGCAATGCTGGAACTACACTTTCATGTGGGGAAAACATACTATGTGCTAGAGTGGAAAGAGCATTAACAAGAATCTGAATATTGGGCTTCATTTGATGGTAATTTTCTGAGTCACTTCAGACAAGGCATTTTCCCTCTCTGGGATTCTTTTTCTTTTCTAAAATAAAGGCATTATTTAGATTGGTAAAGTACTTTCTCTAACACAGTTTCATTTAATGCTTTCAAGTCTATGAGATGAGTGCCGCAGGCATTCCTAGACTTATTTTCCAGAATAAATGTAAATAATAGAATAAATAATAGAATAAATAAATAATAGAATAAATGCCGATAATCATATGGCTAGTATTAAGAGCTGACACTTATCTAGCAATTTGAGGTCCACAATGGATGACAAAAAGATAATATCATCTCCTTGTATTTTTTTAATTATAGCTTTTTATTTTCAAGTTATATGCATGAGTAATTTTACAGCATTGACTATTGCCAAACCTTTTGTTCCAATTTTCCCCCTCCTTATCCTCTTCCTCTCCCCCAGATGGCAGGTTGACTAATACATGTTAAATATGTTAAAGTATAAATTAAATACAATATAAGTATACATGTTCAAACAGTTATTTTGATGTACAAAAAGAATCAGATTTTGAAATAGTGTACTATTAGCCTGTAAAGGAAATCAAAAATGCACATCTCCTTGTATTTTCACATTAAATTTGTAGAAGGCTGAAACTCTGAATAGGTGTACTTGAATCTGAGGATGCAGAGCACTTAAGGCTAATTACCTATTTGATGTGAGACAATGACTTTATTAGCATTTATTTAGATCATGACTCTCCTCACCTTTGGTGCTTGTTGAATATTTGGTAGTAAGATAATCTTAGGGAAGGATTGGGGGACAGAGTGAGAGAAGGGAGAGTGACTTGGCTGCAGGATGAGGGGGAGAGAGGCTGGTGACTCCAGACTCCAGAATCCAGGAGACATCTTTGGGAAGCCTTGTGGTAGTTTGCCTGCCTCCTTCACTTCTCCCGCTAAAGACCAAGGACTTTAATTTGTCCTAACTCTGGCTCACCCTGAAGCCCTCCAGGGAACTAGCCTGTACTCTATACAAATCAGTGAGGTAAGTGCTTTCATCATCCCCATTATACAGAAGGGGAGGCTGAGGTTGAGAGAGATGAAGGAAGTGAATGAGACACATTGAGTGTCTTATACAGAATTCAAACCCAAGGTTTTGGACCTCTAAATCTAGAACTTTATCTATTATTTCCCCACTTTTAACTTAGATGGGTAATAAGGATCTTCCAGCATCTATGAGTCTCTGTTAAGCTCTGTGATTTACAGATGGTCACACCAGAGAATCCTTATTATCCAGGCATAAGAATGTATCCCATAGGATCACAGAGTGTGAAACTCAAAATATGTTTAAATGAATGTTAACTTGTTTTTACAAACAATAGAGAAATATATAATGAAAGAAAAATATATTTTAGAAAGAAGTCTACATTATATAAGAGCTGAAAAGAAGAGATGCAAGAAGACATTCTTATTCCCCCTTCTAGTCTCTCTTTTGCAGAGGGGAGAGACCCACAAAAGGTGTACACTACATGTAGTTTGAGACTTTTTTGATGTATTGATCAGTCACACTGATTTTGTCCACTTTCCTCCCTTTATTTCTATTTATCAGTTTTTTCATTAGATATGGATAACATCTTTTTTTTTTTTTAAATAGGTCCTTTGTTGTTGATTTGAATATTGCTACTATTGGTTCAAAGTTGTTCTTAGAGTAACATAATTGTAACTGTGTATAACTTTCTCATGGTTCTATTCATTTCACTCTCCATTTCATGTTTTTCTAAAATTGACCACCTTATTATTTCTTATGGAACAATAATATTCCTAATTCTTCCATTTGTAGAGGAAGAAAGCAATTCTGTGATTAGAGTAACAACCATTTTTGGAATTATTTTGTGATATGTGGGTCCTACTGTCAGTCACTGTGTCAATCACAATGGACAGATGCTTCTCAGAAAACTCTGAATACCTGATGCTAGTGAATGGATTTGAAGGTGATTCAATCCTTGATAACCTCTCAAACCTTGCCACTGAGTTTCCCAGGCTCACTTCAATTCCAAAAAAGTTCTGAAGTATTATCTCTTGCAATTGAAGATGGTGACAGAATGGAATTTCATTATTTGCTAGCATTTATTTCTGAATCAATCTTCTCTTTCCCTTTCCCCAAATTTCCCTTACCTCTCATATCCTGAAATTTGGGCCCTTTCCTGGATTAGGCCCAAGTGAGTGCTATAGTTTGAGGAGGCTAGGGACTCAAATAAACAAGAGTGAGTCATAGTTTTTAAACAATAATTCAAATATAATAATAATTACAATAATTAATTTAGTGCAACTAAATAGCAGAAACTTAATAGGAAGTACAAGAACAACTAAATATGAATGAAATGATTTTTTCCCTGCAGTATTGAACCACACTCTCTATCATCCCTCTCAGAGGAATGAGGTACTCACCCTTTCAAGAGTCTGGGAGATGGAAAATCAATCAAAGAGCATTTATTAAGTACTTCCTATGTGCCATGTACTATTATAGGTATTGGAGACACAAGGATTAAAATGCAGAAGTCCCTGACCTCAAGAACCTCATAACGAGGGGGAGAAAATATGTGTACCTATGTATGTATACACCCATACATACACATGGATGTGTTCACATAAAACTATAAAGTTGTACATAAGTATTTATATTTATAAACACCCAAACATGAAACCAGTATACACACAAGATAATATGGAGGCATTAGAAATTGGGGTGGGGTCAGAAAAAGGCTCATGTAGGAGAAGACGGTTTTGGAACTGTGTTTTTTTTTTAATTATTAAAGCTATTTATTTTCAAAATATATGCACTGATAATTTTTCTTTTTTTTTGTAAAAGTTTTTTATTTTTAAAACATATGCATGGATAATTTTTCAACAATGATCTTTGCATAGTCTTGTGTTCCAAATTTCCTGTCCTTTCCCCTACCCCTTCCCCTAGATGGCAAGAAATCAGATCAAAGATATCAAATTTAACCCAGCAGTGTTTCTACTGGGCTTATTTCTCAATGAGATCTTTAAGGAGAGAAAGGGATTCACATGTGCAAAAATGTTAGTGGCAGCTCTTTTTTATAGTGGCAAGAAACTGGAAACTGAGTGGATGCCCATCATTTGGAGAATGGCTGAATAAGTTATGATATATGAATGTTATGGAATATTATTGTTCCATAAGAAATGATCAGGAGGATGATTTTAGGGAGGCCTGGTGAGACTGACATTAAGTGAAATGAGCTGAACCAGGAGATCATTGTTCATAGCAACATCAATATTATACAATGATCAATTCTGATGAACATGACTCTTTCCAATAATGAGAAGATCGATGCCAGATCTTGTGATGAAGAGAGCCATATACATCCAGAGAGAGGACTGTGAGAACTGGATCACAAGATAACATTCTCACTTTTTGTTGTTGTTCACTTGCATTTTGTTTTCTTACTCTTTTACTTTTCTTTGGGATCTGATTTCTCTTATGCAAGCAAGAGAATTGTATACATATGTTTATACATATTGTATTTAACATATATTGATTTGCTCGTCATCTAGGGGAGGGAGTTGGGGAAAGGAGGAGGAAACCTGAAACACAAGGCTATGCCAGGGTCAATATTATCAAATCATTGGTGCATGTTTGTTTTTTTTTTTTGGCATTTTTTTTTAAAAAAAAACTTTATTAAAAAAAGAACCATCAGATCAAAAAGAAAAGTAAATGAGTAAGAAAACAAAATGCAAGTAAACAACAACAAGAAGAATGAGAATGTAATGTTATGATCCACATTCAGTTCCCACAGTCATCTCTCTCTCTATGTGTAGATGGCTCATCACAAGATCACTGGAACTGGCACCAGTCATTTCATTTTTGGGAAAAGTCATGTTCATCAGAATTGATCATCATATAATATTGTTGTTGCTGTATACAATGATCTCTTGGTTCTGCTCATTTCACTTAGCATCAGTTCATGCAAGTCTCCCCAGGCCTTTCTAAAATCATCCTGCTGATTGTTTTTAATAGAACAATAATATTCCATCACGTATATATACCATAATTTTTTAGCCATTCTCCAACTGATGGGCATCCACTCAGTTTCCAGTTTCTTGCCACTACAAACAGGGCTGCCACAAACATTTTTGCACATGTGGATCCCTTTTCCTTCTTTAAGATCTCTTTGGGATATAAGCCCAGTAGAAACACTGCTGGGTCAAAGGGAATGCACAGTTTGATACATCTTGAACATCATTCCAAATTGCTTTTCAGAATAGCTGGATCTGTTCACAACTCCACCAACAATGTATTAGTGTCCCAGTTTTCCCACATCTTCTCCAACATTATCTTTTCCTGTCATCTTAGTCAACCTGAAAGATGTGTAGTGGTATTTCAGAGTTGTCTTAATTTGCATTTCTCTGACCAATAGTGATTTAAAACACCTTTTCATATGTTTAGAAATGGTTTTAATTTCTTGATCAGAAAATTGTCTGTTCATATCCTTTGACCATTTATCAACTGGAGAATGGCTTGAATTCTTATAAATTTGAGTCAATTCTCTATATATTTTAGAAATGAGCCCTATATCAGAACCCTTAAATGTAAAAATGTTTTCCCAATTTATTGCTTCCCTTCTGTCTTGTCTGCATTAATTTTTTTTGTACAAAAACTTTTTAGCTTAACATAATCAGAATTATCTATTTGGTGTTCAGTTATGAGTTCCAGTTATTCTGTGGACAGAAATTCCTTCCTTCTCCACAGATCTGAGGATTAAACTATTCTATGTTCTTCTAATTTGCTTATAATACCACTCTCTATGTGGGTCAATGCCCAGTTTCTATTATACTAGTTTCCAATTTTCCCAGCAGTTTTTGTCAAATAGTGAGTTCATATTCCAAAAGCTGGGGTTTGTCAAACATTAGATTGCTATAGTCATTGACTATTTTGTCCTGTGAACATAACCAATTCCACTGATCAATTACTCTGTTTCTTAGCCAGTACCAAGTGGTTTTGATGACTGTTGCTTTATAATAGTTTTAGGTCTGGGACAACTAGGCCACCTTCACTGGCATTTTTCCATTAATTGACTTGAAATTCTTGGCCTATTGTTTTTCCAGATGAACTTTGTTATTATTTTTTCTAGATCTGTAAAACAATTCTTGAGAGTTTGATCGATATGCCACTAAATAAATAGATTAATTTAGATAGTATTGTCATTTTTATTATAATCTTTCAACCTTCACATGAGCATTTGATATTTTCCCAATGGATTAGATCTGACTTTATTTGTGTGGAAAGTGTTTTGTAGTTGGGTTCATGTAGTTCCTGACTTTTCCTTGTCAGATAGATTCCTAAATATTTTATACTCTTGTGGAACTGAGTTTCAAAAAAGGTAGACATTCTGAGAGTTGCAGGTGGAGAGAGAGTACTTTCAAGGAATAGGGGACAGCCTTAACAAAGAAAAACATGGAGATAGGGGATGGCCCTGTCATGTTAGGCAAGAATAAATAGACCATTTTGGTTGTATAGAGGGAGATATGGTGTAATAAGCTTAGAAATGGAGGCTGGATTCAGACTGTGACGAGCTTTAAAGTTAGATGTGTTTAAATTTGATCCTAGAGGCAATAGGGAGCCACAGAAGCTAGGTTAGCAGAGAAGCAACATGAGCTAATCTGTGTTTTATTACTATCACTTAAACATCTGCAAGCAAAAACGTTGGAAAGAAAAGAGACTTGGGGCAAGAGAAGAAACAGACTCTTGCAATGATCCAGGTGAATGACAGTGACCTGAACTAAGGTGGAAGCTGTGAGTGGAGAATTATTAGATGATCTTTTCTCTCAGACTCTCCTTCCCTCCCATCTTTGATTTACTTTCTTCTCAAGCAGCTTCACAACCCTGGATCACCCCCTATGCTGCCCCTACTTGGATCACAATCTCATCTCTGCCCCAACTCCCTCCACCAGTTCTCAGGAATCTGCTGCCATTCCCATTCTTCCTCCTCCTAGTCCTTCCACCTCTTATTTGCTGTCTCTTCCCCCTGCTGCTTCTCTAACTGGGCATTCTATACTCCAGCCCCTCTAAAACTTCAAAGGCTCATTCTCAATAGGTTTAGGGCAGGCTCTCTTCCATTTTCCTCTCCTTCACAAAGATCATGACTACTTATCCTTCTTTGCTTCCCCTCAGTGCTCCCCTAATTCCCCAAATCCTGGTTTTCAGAATTTGATTTTATTTGATTCTATTGTTTTCTCTTATTCCCTGAGATCTGGGCAGGGGTCTTCTCTGCTGTGTGTGTTCACTGAGGACAAGGTTTGTGTGTGCACTATCAGACTGAGAGTTCTCAAAGGGAGAAATAGTGTTTGCACCCATTAGACAGCAAGCTGGGAGTGAGGAGAGAGCTTCATCTGATCTTTATTCAGATTTGTTCCCCTCCTTTCCCTTTTGAAAGCCAGCTCTGCCCCAGGGGATGCTGTATGTCCCTGATCAGCTGACTGACTGAGGATAACCTCAACATTCTCTCATTGGAACTTGGTCCCCCTTCTTCAGCCTGTTTCACACTGCTGGCTCTCTCCTTCAGCATGGGCACCAAGGACCAATAAAGGAAGACTGGTGGAAAGAGCAGAAAGGAGACAAACATGTTGGAACCATGAAACTTGCTTTTTATTGCTTTTTGTTAAGGAGCTGGGAAATAGTCATTTATATCCTTCCTGCAGGGGCAGAAATGGAAGACTTAGAGCTCACTCAACTGGAAGCCCTCAGATACTCCTCCAAGAGCAGGCTCAAGGGAGGATCAGGTTCATTGGAGCAGGGATTCCTGGTCAGGTGGGACCTCCTCTGTTATGCAAAAGAAATCCATTAAAAGTTGGAACCATCAGCAAATGTAAAGCTCTTCTTACCTGAAGGGGAAAAAGGAGAAGATGAATGCTTCTCAGTCATGATTTCGGGGATGTAGGTAGGACTTGGGGAGAGGGGAAACACTTCTTTATTGAAGAATGACTTGATCAGAGAGTAACATGGATTACCATCTGGGACTGTCCAGGGGAGATTGGGAAATATGGAAGGCAGAAATACAGAATCCTGGTCTGGGAAGAGGAGAAATGGAGAAGGGGAGGCAGTGGATTGACCCCATCTAATTCCTAGGACACATGGACCAAGTCTTACTTGCCTTCTATTTCCTCTTTTGTTTAGCCCAGCACACAATCCACACTGTAGTTACTTAATGATTGCTTGTGGAAGGAGGGAAGAGCCTAGAAAACTTGCAGGATTCCTTCCAAGATGAATTGGGAAAAGAAGGCACCAGTCTTCCAATAACTCTACATAAAATCTATCTTTTGTAAGGTCCTGTGCTAAGTGCCAAAAATTCTAGTCCCTGCCCTCAAGGAACTTACCATTTAATGTACATTGGTGAGAGGAGTTGGGAGGAGAAAAGAAAGAGAAAGGGATGAATTTACCCAGACTTCTGCTTCTGGTTTCCTCTGCTGTCTCCAGGCTCTCAGCTAGCCGGACGTCCGCATCCATAATGTCCCTACTTTGAGGCTTGTAGATGAAGCAAAAAGGGCTAGGTGAGGGGAGAGGGTCAGTGCTGGGCTGGCCCCTTGCTCCTGTCTTCATATTGGGAGGCTTAGTTGTGCTCCCCTGGGTGGAGGAGATCTTGGGCACAATGGTTGCCAAGTCACAGAGATGAGAATAGAGGGAAATGAGGAGAAACAGGAGGTGAACTCAAAGTATGTTCTGCCTCATCCCATCAGCTCAGATTTTCTTCATCTGCTTTGGGCAGGAGAGAAGCCCTGCAAAGACATGGAGTGCACCCATGGATGTCCAACACCCACACCACACACACACACATACTCCCCAGTACACAGCCTCAAAGCCTCAAAGGCGAGGGTAGAATCGCGACAGTCTTCTTCAAGAGGCATTGTCACCCGGGTATCCAGGGAGCTTTGAGTCGTCAAGCCCACAAGTCTCTACGCAGGACAGCAGAGCCAATAGTATGACTACCAACATCATACACTGCCTCAGATTACTTATCTGCAAAAGGGAGAGATGGCTAAGCTGTCTCTCCACCACATCTTTTCCTTCTTCCCAAACGTCCCATTCACTTTCTCAAAGGCCTCAGCAGCACCCAAAGCAGTTTAGGATTCAGAGATGGAAGGGACCTTGGGGGTCCAATTCTCTCATTTTACACAGGAGACAACTGAGGCTCAGACAGGACTGATTTACCCAGGGTCACATAGGCAAGAACAAAATTTAGGCAGACTTGGGAACAAACACCTAAATGCACTCACAAACATCCACACATTAACTGTTTTCCCAAGCCCAGTTTGACATTTGAGAGGTGTGGGTCCTGCTGACTGGCCCATATTCCCAACACTACTCTGGGTAGTGTTGCCTTCTCCCTACAGAATCCTGGTTATCAGAAGAAAGGGGAAAATCTGTGAAAAAGGAGCCAGCCAGAGGCTTGGTTGGTGCCTTCTTCACCCATTGTCACCACAACCTTGCTAGCCCCTGGTAGCATCTTCCTTCTTCCTTCCTCAAAAGTCAAGACTCTCAGACTTAAGGGTTCTCAAAAAGCCATCTAGATCCTTTATCCCCAGAACACCCTGTACTTTATTAAAGACTCCCTTCCTCCTGCCTCTGTTTGCCCAATGGGGGAGTCTCAATCCTGGGTTCTTCCTCAATCCCACCTACTCCCATCACTCTTCTGGTCTCTTATTTCTCACAGCCAAGTGTCTAATCTAAGCCCCCTAAGTCCTACTCTTGGTTTTCCTCAATTTCCCTCACTTTCTTGGAGAGAGCAGTTTCCTTTTGCCATCCCTTCCCCCTGCCCCAAACCATGCCTTGCTTGTACCTTGCTGAAATAGTCACTATCACAATAGTAGAGGTTGGGAGCAAAAGGCAGATAAAGCAAGGAAGAAGTTGGTGTAGAGGTTTGAGCTGTTTGCTGGCCCCAGCTGACTCTCTTCTGGGTTCTCGCCTGCTGGAGCTCCTTTGATAACTGCTTGGCAAGAAGAAAAGGGAAAGGACAGTGAATAACAGAGGAGGGAGCAAAAGAAAGCATGATCAAGAAAGGGGGCAGTCCCTTCTTCCCAATCCAACAGGATTACCTGACTTCTTCACCAACAAAGAAAGGACCAGGTGTGGTGAGGATTTAGACTCTGTAGGGTAAGTGCACTACTTTGAATCCATGCCAAACCTGCCTTTCCACCACAGTTGGCCATCTTGATAATTTTTCCCCTTGATTAGTAATTACTCCTTTCCTAGAAAGATCTCAAACCATCAGAGAAGAAGAAGGGAGAAGAATAGATGGTCTCTAAGGTCTCATCCCAACCTTTATTCATCATACTTGGGTGGGGAAAGGAGAGAGAACAAAGACTTGATGTGGAGTACTAAGAGGTATCAGGGAAGCATGGAAAAATGAAGGTCTTTTGGTCATCTTGGTTGGGAATTGGACTTCATGTGAAAAGGTGGAAGTGCCATGTGTCAGATCTAAAATGTTGAGCTATCTGGTAAGAGTCATAATATTTTATCTGATGGAATTCAGACTTACTTTCCAACTCAAGCAAAGGCATTTAATGACATTTAAACACTCAGTGGGTGGGCCAAGCTACCTGAGGACTGAGCAGCCCAAGCAACCAAGACAAGGATTTTGAAAGAGTCAATGGTGCTGATTACATGAAAAGATATATAGATTCTGAGGTTATAGAAGGAAATTGGGAAAGTCCTAAAGCCTTGATGGAAGTTATATAGCTGGGATTATATAGAATGCCCACTTAAAGGGGTATTGATGTATGATTATGATATTTTAGCTAGCATAGATTTACTTAATGAGAACAAAGAAGGGGAATTGAGCAGGCATTATGTCAGGGGAAAGATTTATTGACACTGGCAGTTCAGTGTCCTGTTCTACATCCTGTTGGTGCTACTTTCTTATTGACTGATTTCTATGGTATGCCTAAACTAGATGGTCACCAGGGCAGGCTGACCTGTTTTTTTATTTCCTATGATTTCTCTGGGATTTGATGATGGGAGCTATAATTAGAATTCCATTGAAAGGATGCACTTTGTATGTGTCCTCTATCCAAAAGGAAGCCAGTATTTATGAAGCCCATACTAAACACTGTGCTAAGTGCTTTACAAATACTATCACATTTGTTCCTCATATAGGAAGTTAGTGCTCTTGTTATGACCATTTTACAGTAAAGGAAACAGAGGCAGAAAGAGTTTAAGTGAGTTGCCCATGGTCACACATTTAGCAAATGTCTAAGATTAGATTTGTACTTAGATAACTTTGTCTCCAGGTCTTTTGTTCTATTTCTACTGTAGAAACGAGCCTCTTCTAACTCTACATGAACTGGGATAGGTATGTGGAGCAGGAATCAATTTTACAAATTTTCACTCCCAGATATACTTGCCTCTCAGTTGATGCTGGAGTCCATCAGGTACAAGCCAGGCAAAGGGGGCCAAAGAGGCTGTCAGTGATTGGAATCCTGCGTGGTCAGCCATTCAATACCACCTACCTAAGGAATGGTGAGACCAAACAAGACCATTGACCCTTTCTAGGGAAGAGTGCTAACTAACTAAAATTCTAATTCTCCAGCAGAGAGCTAAGCATTCAGATACTTGGGTTATCATAACCCCCAAGCCTTATTCTTTCCCCATTTAATAGCATTTTATTTTTTCCAGTTTCTTTTTTTATTGAATGTAATTTTCATTGCATCATGGTCTGAAAAGAATGCATTTACTATTGCTGGCTTACTGAATTTGAGTTTGAGATCTTTATGTCCTAATATATGGTCAATTTTTGTATAGGTTCCATGAACTGCTGAGAAGAAAGTGTACTCTTTTCTATTTCCATTTAGTTTTCTCCAGAGATCTATCATATCTAACTTTTCTAGTATTCTATTTACCTCTTTCACTTCTTTCTTATTTATTTTGTGGTTTGATTTATCTAATTCTGAGAGTGCAAGTTTGAGATCTCCCACTACTATAGTTTTGCTGTCTATTTCTTCTTGCAGCTCTCTTAATTTCTCTTTTAAAAATTTAGATGCTACACTACTTGGTGCATATATGTTTAATATTGATATTGCTTCATTATCTATGGTACCCTTTAGCAAGATATAGTTTCCTTCCTTATCTCTTTTAATTAGATCAATTTTTGCTTGATCTGAGATAAGGATGGCTACCCCTGCTTTTTTGACTTCATCTGAAGCATAATAGATTCTGCTCCAGCCTTTTACCTTTACTCTGTATGTATCTCCCTGTTTTAAATGTATTTCCTATAAACAACATATTGTAGGATTCTGACTTTTGATCCAGTCCATGCCATCATAATATCCCCGGATTGTGCTTTTCTTTTTCTTTCCACCCCTTCTCCCCTTCCCTAATATTAAACTTATGGTTTCCACTTGTGTCACACAGCTCTCCCTCTTTAGGATCCCTCCACCTCCCTTTGAATCCCTTCCCCTTTCTTGTACACTTCCCTTATTACTCTTTTTTCCTTTTCCCTTTTCCTCTCCCACTTTTTAATGAGGTGAAAGAAGATTCTCTGTAAAATAAATATGTTAATTATTTTTTCTTTGAGCCAACTGTGATGAGAGTAAGATTCACACAATGTTCCTCCCCCTCTCTAAGTTCCCTCAGATATGATGGGTTTCCTTTGCCTCATCCTGGGATAGTTTCCCTCTTTTTATCTCCCCTTTTCCCTTTTTCTGATACTATCCCCTTTCCATTTCAACTTCTCTTTTTTATGTTATATCAGTAAAATCAAATTATACATGTTTTTTTTTTTTATATCCACAATGGAAATACAGTTTTCAAGAGTTCCTTTTACCTTTTTCTGCTTCTCTTGAGTCCTTTGGTTGGAGATCAGATTTTTTGTTTAACTCTGACTTTTTCCCTTAGAAACAAATGGAATTCTTCTGTTTCATTAAATGTCCATCTTCTTCCATGGAAAAAAATGCTCAGCTTAGCTGGGTAGTTTATTCTTGGCTGTATTCAAAGTTTTTTTTGCCTTTCGGAATATCAGATTCCAGGACCTTCAATCCTTTAATATTGAAGCAGCCAGATCTTGAGTAATCCTTATTGTGGCACCTTGGTATTTGAATTGTTTTTTCCTGGCTGTTTGTAATATTTTTTCTTTAGTCTGATAGTTCTGAAATTTGGCCATAATATTCCTTGGAGTTTTTATTTTAGGGTCTTTTTCAGAAGGTGTTCAATGAATTCTTTCAATGCCTATTTTATCTTCTGGTTCTATTACTTCTAGGCAGTTCTCTTTGATGATTTCCTGTAAAATAATTTTTCCATCTTTTCATTTCCATCATAATTTTCAGGTAGTCCAACGATCCTCAGGTTATCTCTCCTAGATCTATTGTTTGTTGTTTTTCCAAGTAAATATTTGACATTTTTTTCTAATCTCTCTCTCTCTCTTTTTTTTTTTTTTTTTTTTTTGGTTTTGCTTGACTGATTCTTGATATCTCAAGGAATCAGTCATTTCTATTTGTTCAGTTCTGATTTTTAGTGAGTTATTTTCTTCATTAGCTTTTTTTTACTTCTTTTTCTATATGTCCAATTGAGTTTTTAAATGAGTTGTTTTGCTCTATGGAATTTTTTTCCATTTCACTAATTTTTTTTTAAATGAGTTATTTTCTTTTTCCAATTCACAAATCCTACTTTCTTGGGAATTCTTAACCTTTTCCAATTCATAAATTCTGTTTCCCTGCACTTCTTGGGAGTTTTTTTTTTTTTTTTTACCTTTTCCAATTCATATTTCAGGAAGTTGTTGCTCTCTTGCATAGTTTCTCTTTCCTTTCCCCATTTTTCTTCTAGTTTTCTTTTAAGGTTTTTAATAGTCTCTTCTAGAAGAGCCTTTGGTGTTAGGGATCAACAATTGTCTGGAGACTGTCTGCTATTAGTCTCCTTGGGGTTGAAAAGCTGCTTTCTTTCTGTATAGAAGCTATCAATCATCCTTTTGATTTTTTTACTCATTTTGTTAAAGCTGGTAGGGTCTGCCTTCAGGGCCAAGAGATTACCAGCTTCCTCTGCAGAGCAGTGATAGGTGTATGGAAGGGTAGCTGTCCTGCCTACCGGTTACAAAAAGCATCGAGGTGCTAGAGTGCTCTGGGAAAGAGTTTCCCACCTGGAAGTAACTCAGGCCTGCAGGGCTGAGCTGGGAAAGTGCCACACCCCCAATGTGTGGGTTAATGACTGTCCTGGGGCTAGACACTGAGCAGTGAAAGTTTTACTACCCCAAGCCAAAGCCCGCCCTGGGGCTGTGGGTATTAGTGGCTGAACAGTGAATGGCCCTGCAAGGACTGGAAGTGTCTGCCCCAGGAAGCACAGTTGGCTGTGAAAGTTCTACTGCCCTGGGCCGAGCCCCCCACTCTCCAGATTAGAGGCTGCCCCAGGCTGTGTCCCCCTGCTGTGCAGATTTGTAACTGCCCCCTGCAAAAGCCCCAAATTGTAGATTGTAGCTGCAGGGCTGTGTTACAGGTCTTCCTGAGTCACTTCCGGTTTTGGGTATTATAACCAGATCTTGTTAGGATCTGGCATTTTTTAGAGAATACCCTCTGCCTTTGACTTTAATTTCTCTGCTGGTTTACTGCTTTATAATTAAGGCAAAGCAGTTAGCCTATGGGAGAGTCATCTCTAGCCACAGAGGTCACCCCCACCCCTGGTCTGCCCCAGTCGCTAGTCTCTCCCTGCCTGTGCTGGTCTATTCCTAGCCCCTCAGGACAAACCTTTCCTGGCAATCTTCCACATTATCTTTGGCTGGTGAGTTGTTATGCTTCTAATTTTCATGGGTTTTACCAGTCAAGCGCTATTTTTGAGGCTGAATTTAATGTTGGTAGTGAGGGCATGAGAGGAACTTAGAAAGTTGCCTGTGCCTTCTCCGCCATCATCTCCAATTACTTTTAAAGATAATTTTCACCATTCCTTTTTGCAATATTTTGAATTTAAAATGTTTTCTCCTTCCTTCCCTTCCCTCAACCCTCCCCAAGAGAGCATGAATGTTATACATGTATAATCATTTAAACAGATTTCCATGTCAGTCATATTGTGAAAGAAAAATCAGAACTAAAGGGAAAAATATTCCCCAATACTTATGAAATATAATAAGAGAGGACTCTTCCCAACCTCCACCTCCCTTCCCAATTCAGCCTAACTTATTTTGGGGTCCCAAAACAGGAATGTACAGGAGATCATGTCATCATTAAAATAATGGTACCACACTAAGAGAAAGCTAAAGACTGAAGTCTTTTTTTCTAAATAAGACCACCCTACTTGTATGGAGAAACCAGATGGCAAATTCAGTACCTTCAACAAATCCTTTAGACCCGTGGGGGATTTGGAAGGTGGGTGACACAGGGATATCAATATGATGATTCTGTTTGCCACTAAAGCAGCTAGTGGATTCCTTGAAGACATGTAATTACAATAAAATATATTCATTATTTTCCATTTTCCATTCTGCTGGGACATGTTGTGTACAGAGCCAGAGTCCTAGCATATGGAAAAGGATGAAAGCAGAGCTAATATACTGAGAGTAGTCAAGATCAAAACAGAAAGGGAGTGATGCAAAGATGGAGACAGGAAGACAGAACTAATAGATTGAGAGAAAGAGAGGAGCAGAAACCAAGTATCAATCAATGGGGAAATGGATAATGAAAGAAGGTTTTCATAGAATTCACAAATAGAATGAAAAGAAATCAAGGAATAGTGAAACAGATCAGAAGCAAAGAGAGGAGAGAAAAAGACCAGGATAAAAAATTTTATGTGGAACAAAGACCCAAAGATAGATTTTACCTGAGGTGGGATGACAGGAATGTTCACAAGAGTGAAAGGGAAAAAAAAAAAGTGAAAGGGAAGCATAGTTTACCTAAAGATGGCTGATGGGCATAGACTCTGGAGACTGACAAGAACAGATTTACTTCCAAACCTTTGGTTGAGAAATAGAGTTGGTTTTTTTCTTTTCACTCAGGACATGGCCTTACCATGACTGAGAAGATGGAGGACTTCTCATCCTCCATCCTGGAGAAAGAAGAAGGTTTTGGGGAATTTTTAGTTCCTTTAAGAAGTTCTTAAGCTTTTTAGTGTCGTGGACTCCTCTGGCATTCTGGCAAAGTTTATCATATGGATTCTTCTCAGATAAATATATAAAATACATGGATCTATAAAGAAAATCAATTACATTGAAATGAAGAAAATTTTAAAAACTCCAACCAAATTTATTAAAAAACCATCCCCTATTTTGGGATTACATTCTCCTGGCCTCTGTCTCTGTCCAGATTTGTGACAACAAAATCCAAATTTTGTTGTCAGATAATTTGTAAAGTTTTCTAGGGATGGCAATTCTATGGCTCCTTACAAAGTACCACTTTGTAAGTAAAAACACTATGATACTCTGGAAGTTATTCTTTAATCAGTGAGTTTTATCATGTGAATTGGATTGAACTCATTTCCCTTAAATAACCCAGTTCTAGATTCTGGAATCTGAGAAAGGATTCCCAATTACAGGGAGTTCTCGATTTGATGAAGGAGATGCAATCCTTCTCCTCAGCAAACTCTCTGAAGGAAAAGGCAGGAAACAAAATGTTTTTGTACCTCAATTCTTGCTACAATTACCTAGTAAATATCCCTCTGCAAAAGCTTATTAATGTCAAATGATTAATTGGTATTTGGGTGATGGTAACCAATTACATGATATTACAATGATATTAGTTAATCAAATTCTATGGGAGGTAACAGATGGAAGCTAAATGGGCCCAAATAGGAGCCCAACCTCCAGGGTTGTCCCCTAGAATTGTGAAGTAAACTCTGAGGACCAAATCTCTCTGTGCCTGTGAAAACTGGGAGATTGCTCTTGAACCCTATAAGCTATACTTTATATGTCTGGCTATTAACATATTATCTCCCTCATTAAAATGGGAGCTCCTTGAGGGCAGAGTCTGTCTTTCTTTGTGTCCCTAATATCTAGCACAATGCCTGGCATATAACAAGCACCTAATACATGCTGTGGCATCTAGGTGCCCAGTGGATAGAGTGCTGGGCCTGGAGTTAGACCCCTACCCTGAATTTAAATTTGTCCTCACACATTACCTAGGGGACCCTAATTAATTCAGTTAACCCTCATCTGCAAAATGAGCTGGAGAAAGAAAAGGCAAACCATTTCAGTATTTTTCTCAAGAAACTCCAAAAGGATTTACAAAGTGTTAGACGTGATTGAAAAATTACTGAACAATAAATGCTTTTCAACTTGACTTCATCTAACAGAATAACAAGTATAAGGGGAAGATCAGCTGAGAGTGTGACTTGAGATCATCTTTAGGCATTCTATTGAGATCTAGCAGGCATTTAAATCATTTTTTCTCTGCCTTTAATTCTGCCTTTGGGAGAGATTTCAAATGGACAGAAAGGCTGCAAGTAGTTCACTGAGCTCACGGGGGATCTCCCACTACTTTCTTCCTTGATGGTGAAGTACATAGCCCTTGTTGCTATACCTCTGGGAGGAAAGTCAGGAGCTTGTGTGGCATCTGCTGTTTCTCTGTGAGTCTTATGTAACTTAGGGTCAGATATTTAGAGCCACTGTATGTCCAAGAGGAATTTCAAGCAATAACTATGTGATGCACAGATTCAGCCTCTGGTCTTCACAGTGAGATTCAATTACTTCCACTGAAGAAAGTGCTTAATAAGGGATGATAACTGAAATATCAACTCCCTCGTTTTAGAGATGGGGAACATGAGACCACACAGAGGTGACTTCACCCAAGAATTAGGCATATGTGACAATATAAGCAAAAATTCAGAGATGAGAAAGGACAAGGAATTTAAAGTGAAGCACTCCCTGTACAAAAGGATTTGGAATGGCTCTAAGGAGCTTGTTGATAAAGCTGGTTGAGTAGAAATCTGTTTTTGTTGTTTGTTCTTAGTTCTCAAAGAGGATCAACGGAATCCTAGGGCGATGTCTTAACTTTTAAGTGAATTGGATTTAAGGGAGGGAGCAGTGATCAAGGTTATCAGCCTCACTCTCTCCTCGTCACTGAAGTCCAACCTGACTAAGTTGCAACATGACTAATGAGAAAATATGTTTAATAAGATTGTACATGCATAACCTAATTTAGATTTATTGCTATTTTGGGGAGGGGGAAGCAGAGGAAATGAGAGAAAATATGGAAATCAAAATATTATAGAAGCAAATATTTACAACTAATAAATTAAATATATAAAAAAGGAAAAAATAATTTTAAAAAATTCATTTTTCCCCTTGGGAAAAAGGTGAGCCCAAGTACCATGTTTTACCAATAGGAAGTTGAAGAAGCAACCATTGTTTTATCTTGAACGTGCCCAAGGATACACCTAAAATGGAAAGAGCCTCTGGAGGGACAATTGGGAAAAAAAAAAATCATGCACTCATATTCCAAACAGGTGAAGAATCTTAATCTTTTCTTCCTAGGCTTCAGGTAATGATAATGCAAATTTGCATTTAATAAGTATCAAAAACAAACTCAAAGTAGAAACAAAATAAACAAGGACCAGGGTCTGAGATAAAGCTCTGATAGGCAGGCCAAAGAGGCTCATATAGAATGGAACTAGTCTCTAGTACCTTGCCTTATCTTCAAACTAAACCCAGGAAGTATGCTAGGCGTTTGTCTTTTTTTTTTTTTTTTTATTTCATTTATTTGTTTATTTAGGAAATGGCCATTCATTTATACTTGTGTGCAATATTTGCTTTAAATTCTTTCTTCAGAGGTCCTTTGTTGTTGATTTGAATATTGCTACTATTTGTTCAAAGTTGTTCTTAGAAGAACATGGTTGTAACTGTGTATAACTTTCTTGTGGTTCTGCTCATTTCATTCTTCATTATTTCATGCAAGTCTTTCCATGTTTTTCTAAAATCAACCAACTCATCATTTCTTACAGCACAGTAGCATTCCTAATCTCTCCATTTTCTGAGGAAGAGAGCAATTCTATGATTAGGGCAATAGCCATTCTTGGAGCTATTTTATGAGATGTGATTCCTATTGCTTAGTCACAATGGGCAGATGGTTGTCAGAAAGCTTGACCCTGAAGATCTGATGCTGCTGATGATTTGGAGGTGATTCAGTCCTTGATAACCATTCTAACCTTATCATTGAGTTTCTTACACTCATTTCAATTCCAAAAAGTTCTGCTGTGTTATTACTCCTGCAGTTGAAGAAGGTGATAGAAGGGAACTTTATTATTTGCTAACATTTATCTCTGAATCAATTTTCTTTTCCTTTTTCCAATCCTGAAATTTGTGTCCTTTCCTGGATTAGACCCCAAATGGGGCCTATCTTGTAAGGGATGCTAGGATTTAAGGCGTCTAGAGATTCAAATGAATCATGGTGAACTAATATTATTTTTACAATAGTTCAAATGTAACAATAGTTACCTTAATTAATTTACTGCAATTAAACAGCAGAAAATTAATAGGAAGTACAGGAGGAACTAAATATAGCTGGGCCTATTCCTATGGTATTGAACCATTCCCTCTATCATCCCTCCCAGAGCAATGTGATGCTCATCCTTTCAAGAGTCTAAGAGATGGAAAATCAATCAAGGAGCATTTATTAAGTGCTTCCTATGTTCCAGGTACTATTATAGGCACTGGAGACACAAGGACTAAAATGCAGAAGTCCCTGCCCTCAGCAACCTCATAATAAGGGGAGAAAATATATGTATATCCTGCCTGGTCACCCATTCAATATCACCTGTCTAAGGAATGGTAGGGCATCTAAGACCATTGCCCTTTTCCATAAAAAAGAGCTATCTTTTTTAAAATTTATTTTTCAGCATTGACAATTGCAAAACTTTTGTTCCAACTTTTCCCCTCCTTCCCCCACCCCCTCCCCCAGATGGCAGGTTGACCAGTACATGTTAAATATATTGAAGTATAAGTTAAATACAATATATGTATACATGTCCAAACAGTTATTTTGCTGTACAAAAAGAATTGGACTTTGAAATACTGTACAATTAGCCTGTGAAGGAAATCAAAAATTCAGGCAGACAAAAATAGAGGAATTGGGAATTCTATATTGGCTCATAGTCATCTCCCAGAGTTCTTTCACTGGGTGTAGCTGGTTCAGTTCATTATTGCTCTATTGGAACTGATTTGGTTCATCTCATTGCTAAAGATGGCCAGGTCCATCAGAATTGATTCTCATATAGTATTGTTGTAGAAGTATATGATGATCTCTTGGTCCTGCTCATTTCACTCAGCATCAGTTTGTGTAAGTCTCTCCAGGCCTTTCTGAAGTCATCCTGTTGGTCATTTCTTACAGAACAATAATATTCCATAATATTCATATACCACAATTTATTCAGCCATTCTCCAATTGATGGGCATCTACTCAGTTTCCAGTTTCTGGCTGTTGGAATCCTTACAAAGTGTTAACTCATTAGAGTTGATAGAGACAATAATTATCTAATTTAGCATGGTTCAGTATGATTGATCTGATCCTATGAGGAGATATTATGGGCCAGAACTTGAAACAAGGTACTAAGTGAAATCGAGGAGACAATGTTTAAATGTAGTTTAGCACTGATTTAATCCTACAACAAATAATGGTTTCCCAGAGATATAATGATTGGTGTGTACTCAGTGAACAGCATATAAGCAAGAAGCTCTCAGAGTCAAAGAGCACTCTGGGAGATACAGAAGCCCACAAGCCCACTCTCGGAGGCAAAGTCAGATTCATTCCATCTTCCACCTTTGTGCTGGCTGGAGGCTGAAGAAAGCAGAGGCAAAGGACAAGCTGCAAGAGCTCTTGGAACCAAGCAGAGAGATAGGCCTCTAAGAAAGCTAACCAGGCTCAAGGAAAGAGATAAGAAATAAACATTTGGATTTTATTAGCTGGCTGTATTTGGAGTGATTATTACTCTGAACTGAAACTAAGGCTACCTCCAGAAACCTCCCCAAGAAACCTGCTCCCAGAGAACCATTATATATTATAGAAAAGAACAAGAACACCACATCTGGCCACTACAAAGAGGGCTGCCACAAACATTCTTGCACATACAGGTCCCTTTCCCTTCTTTAAAATCTCTTTGGGTATAAGCCCAGTAGTAACACTGCTGGATCAAAGGGTATGCGCAGTTTGATAACTTTTTGCGCATAGTTCCAAATAGGAGAGCTATCTTCTTAAGGTTCTAATTCTCCAATAAAGAGATCTGAGACTTATCCCCCAAAGTCTTATTTTCCCCCATTTGGGAAATATCCCCCAAGTCTTATATAGCTTATATACCTCCCAACTATTGTATTTCTCCCATTTAATAGCATTTTGTTTTTTGTCCAGTTACATGTAAAGATAGTTTTCAATATAGTTTCATTTTTGCAATGTTTTGAATTTTAAATGTTTTCTCCTTCCTACCTTTCCCTGACCTCTCCCCAAGACAGCAAAAAGACAGAAAGAGAGAGATGCAAAGACAGAAACAGGGAGACATAAAATGAACAAAACACACAGAGAGAGAGAGAGAAAGAGAGAGAGAGAGAGAGAGAGAGAGAGAGAGAGAGAGAGAGTCTCTAATATTTAAGCGTTATGACTTTAAGAGACAGTGTGAAAGGTAAAGACTTTGCCCTGAAGGAGCTGTCTTGTAAGGGGTGAGATGTACTAGGCAGGAGGTGAGCCAACCTGATACCCCTCTTGTCTTTCAAGAGACATTGAAGCCATAGTACTTGTCGGGGAACAGCCTGAGACCAAGACAAGAGTCATATCTGGACAGACCAGTCCTGGTTGAAATTTCCCTTTGGGAGAACTGAAAGGAAACACTGATTTGCCTGCCCCTATTTCTCTTCTCTCCTTGCCCAGGAAAACATGGTAAACACAAAACTTGCCATTTCTTCAGAGTATGTTAATACCTCCTACCTCTCTATCTTTTGAATTAACAGAACATTTTCTCTCTTGTCCATCAGCCCCACATATTCCATGGGAAAGGAAAACAAGAAGAAAAGAAAACAAATTACTTCTAACAATTATGTAGAGAGCACCAAGTAAAACAAATTCCCTCCTTAATTGTATATACACACACACACACACACAAACAACATGTTTCATTTTGCACACTAAATCTGTCACTTCTCTGTCAGGAGGTGGATATTTTGTTTCATTGTTATCCTCCTGAACAACTTTTTGAAGTGATCAGAGTTCTTACTGTTTTTAGAGTTTCTTGTCTTTACTATGTTCTTGTTATTGTACGTAATTTTTCCCTGTTTTGCTCATTTTCTTCTTTATCAGTTTATATACTTCTTCAGAATGATTAATTTATAAGATATTGATGATGTAGTATAAATTGTTTTGGTCCCACCCACTTCAGTCTGCATCCATTTATATAATTCTTTACATATCTCTTCAAAATCATGTATTTCTTCATTTCTTATAGCACATTCATCTACTGCAACTTATTCAATGATTCCTTTTTGGGGGGATTGATGGATATCCTTTTAGTTTCTGCCATCACACACAAAAAAGTCTGCTCAAAGTATTTTTGTAGACGTGGTCCCTTTTGTTATTATTTTCATTTCTTTGGGCTATAAGCCTACCAGTGATATAACTGAATGAAAGAGCATGTACTGTTTAGTTACTTTTTTCCAGATTTGTTGCACTTATTCATAAATCTATATACCAATCTGTCTTTTCCCATAGTTTCTTCAACATATAATATTTTCCTATTGTTTTTGTTAATTTTGCCAATATGATAGATGTAAAGTGGAATCTCATAATTACTTACAGATTTCTAATTAGGAGTGATTAGTCCTCTAATTGGAACATTTTTCCATATGATTGTAGATAGCCTTAGTTCCTTCCCTGAAGAACTGTCTACTTTGATTGTTATACCTCTTATCATTTGAAGAATGACTCTTATTCTTATAAATTTAAATCAGTTGCTTATGTACTGTGAAGGGAGATCTTTGTCAGAAAAAGCTGTTGTAAAGATTTTTTCCCCAGGTTAAGTTTCCCTTTTAATCTTAGCTTTATTGGATTCACTTATATAAAAACTCAATTTTTGTCTTTTGGGATCTCCTTTCCCTTGTGTGATCATGAATTTTTCCCCTATCCATAGATTTACATATAACATATTTTCCCTATTTTTCACTAATTTATTTATGATGTGACTTTTTTTCTAGGTCATATCTTTTTGGAGCTTATCTCTGTATTAGGTAAGGGAAGTAGGTCTAAATTTAATTTCTTCCATCCTGCTGTTCAATCTTCCCTACTGTTCTTAGTCGTGTTGTTTAGGTGTATTCTGACATTGTGACCCAACTTGGGGTTTTCTTGTCAAAAGTACTAAAGTGATTTGCCATTTCCTTCTTCAGTTCATTTCATAGATGAGGAAGTGGTGCAAGCAGAATTAAATGACTTGCCCAGAATAATACAGCTATTAAATGGCTGAGACCAGATTTGAACTCAGAAAGATGAGTCTTTTTGATTCCAAGGCCAATGCTTTATTTACTTTGTCACCTAGCTGTCCCTTCTTAGCTTCTATATATATTCTCTACCAAAATCAGAAAAAGAAAAAAGGCATGAAAAAGATACCATGTAATAGGCAGAACAACTAATACCACTATAGAGAGTTCCCTATTGAAATATAGTAAGGCCGCATTTCTAATTTTTCTTATGTTCACATCAACAGAAAAAAATTATGCTAATGTTCATTTCATACTTATGCAATTTATTTTTGCAATATTAATAACACATAGGATACTATAAAGATTGGCCATTTCTACCTAAACATCATTACATGAATTATCTTTGCAAATTAAGAAACTATTTTTTTTTCCTGCTTATACTGAAGGAATGCAAAATTGCATGGCACAGTAGATAAAGAAATGGCTTCAGAGTCAGGAAAACCTGAGTATATATTTCCGTATTGCCCCAGAAAACTATCTCTAAGGCTGTAAGTTACAGAATATTCTATTCTGTTGACCTCTTTACTATCTGTGTAATGAGAGATCCAGAAGGCTCTGCTGCTACTGTTGATTCAGTGGTCCCCAAGGCCACAGCTGGGGCTGTGGATGTGCTGGAGCCATCTGTACTAGACTGTGCTCCACTCTAACCAAGGTGTGACAAAACTTTCCTATCAACCTCCTATGTTGTAAATTCAGGGTTCCTTACTGGTAGAACCTGTGAAAGAAGATGCTATCTACTTTCAGAGAAAGAACTGAAAAATAGGAATGTGTATAGTATGGGTGTGTGTGTGTGTGTGTGTGTGTGTAATAGTGCCTTTCTTTAAGTGAGGGCTGGGGATGAAGAAAGGGAGACAGAGATATTTGGTAAAGGAAGTACAAAAAGCCAATGAGGAGAAGAATGCCTTAAAAAGCAGAAATGGCCTAATACAAAAGAAAAAATCTGCCAAAGAAAATAACTCCTTTAAAATAGAAGTAGACAAGTGAGGAAAGAGGTTCAAAAACTCACTGAAAAAATAATTCTTCAAAAAAAAAATTGAGCAATGGGCAGCTAGATGGAACAGTGGATTGAGCACCAGCCCTGAAGTCAGGAGGACCTGAGTTCAAATTTGGACTCAGACACTTAACACTTCCTAGTTGTGTGACCTTGGACAAGTTACTTAACCCCAATTGCCTCAGAGAAAAAAAATAATTGAGTAAATGGAAGCTAAGGACTTTGTGAGAAATCAGGAAACAATAAAACCAAACCAACAGAATGAAAAAATAGAAGACAATGTAAAATATTTCATTGGAAAAACAACTGATTTGAAAAATGGATCCAGGGGAGAGAATTTTAAAATGATTGGACTACCTGAAAATTATGAACAAAAAGAGTCTAGACATCATCTTTTTTTAAATTTTTTAAATTTAAATTTAAATTTTATTTTATTTTATTTTGTTTTTTATGGTCTCCTTTCTCTTTTTTTCTAGACATCATCTTTCAAGAAATTGTCAAAGAAAACTCCCCTCAGATTCTAGAACCAGAGGGTAAAATAAAAATGGAAGGAATTCACTGATGATCTCCTGAAAGAGATCCCTAAATGAAAACTCTCAGGAGTATTAAAGCCCAATGCCAGAGTTCTCAAATCAAAGAAAAAGTATTACGAGACTTAGAAAGAAACAATTTAAATATCATGGAGTCACTGGATAACACAAGATTTAGCAGCTCTTACATCAAAGAATCAGAAGGTTTGGAATATGATATTCCAGAAGGCAAAAGAGCTAGGATTATAACCATGAACGAACCACCCAGTAAAACTGAATGTAAACCTTTAGGGGAAAAATAAATATTCAATGAAATAAACAACTTTCATGCATTTTTGAAGAAAACATCAGAGCTGGATAGAAAATTTGACTTTCAAATTACAAGACTCTAGAAAATCATAACAAAATAAAAAGGAAAAGGAATTCATGAGGGACTCAATGAAGTTGGGCAGTTTGCATTCTGATTTGGAAAATCGTTACTTACAATCATAAGAATTTTCTCAGGATAGGACAGGTAGAGGGAATACATATAGACAAGGCACGAGGCTTATTAAATGTGAAAGAAGAATATCTAAAAAGGTGAAATTAAGGAGATAGGAATGTAGTGGGAGAGGAAAAGGAAGAAGTTGAATGCAGTAAATTATCACACATAAAAGAAGGAAGAAAGATCTTTTACAATAGAAGGGGCAGCTCCTGACTTGTGATTCTTAATACTTGTTAATTGATTTGGAACTAGAGAACCTTGGCCAGAATGTCAGTTCTGCTTATTTCTGGTTATCTATTTTTTTAACCAGGACAAAATTGTTTTGAGAATTATTGATTTGTCAGATAGTTAGAGATCTGGTACTGATATACCCCTTTCCTCCTACTTATTTTCACTACTTTTTCCTTAAAAATCTTGACTTTTTTTTGCCTCCAGATGAACCTTGTAATTTTTTCTTGTTACATAAAGTAATCCTCTAATTGTTTGATTGGTATGGCACTGAATAAGTAAATTTGTATTTGATTGTATTAGTAAAATTGTACTAGATTGATTTGATCTACACATAATCAGCTAATATTTTCCAATTACACTTCCAATTACTAGACACAAATGTGTCTAGTTGTGAAGCAGGTTGTGGTCCCTTTAAAAACCTGTATTTCCTATTGATTTGTGATTCCTTTCAGATTACTCCCAGCCCCTCCTGGCTGATGCATTATCAATTCAGTAAGCTAGGACCTTTGATTCATAAATCCTGGTCAAAAGAACTCCTTTGAATTCCAAAAGGGGATCTGGGCTTGTCCCAGCCCCCACTGGATCTGAGTCTACTTGGGCTTTCACAGCCTCCATCAGATTTCAGCCAACTTGGGACTTTACCTACAGGCCTCCTTTAGCTAAATCTCTCATTATAAAAAGAGCCAAACTAAAATCCTCTCTTTGCAGAGGTTCCAAACATGCCAGCTATATCATGCTTGGCACCCCAAGAAGCTTCTGCCCACTGGAATACTGTTTCTAGTGTTATCTTCTCTTTACCCTCACCTATTTCCTTAACTAGACTTTAACCTTACTTCCAATCCCCATAATCTCTTTTATCAATCTAGGTTTTCGGGTCTGTAAATTCCTTTACAGAGAACAACTTGCGCCACCAGAAGGGAATCCCCAGAACTCTCTACTCTCCTGCCACCAGTAGACCTTATTTAACTTTCTGACCACCAGAAACCCTAATTTCCTTTGGGTTCTCCAAATCTAAACCTCATCAGTTGTATTTGTATAGTTCTTGTGTGTATCTTGGAGGATAGACTCCTAAGTATTTTATTACATTCTGTAGTAATTTTAAATAGAATTTCTATCTCTTCTTGTCAACTTTTATTAGTATTAAACAAAAATGCTGGAAATTTCTGTGGATTCATTTATGTCCTAAAATTTTCTAACTTTATTTGATTCAATAACATTTTACTTGACTTCATTGGTTTCTTTACATATACCAACATCATCTACACAAAGTAATTATTTTACTTCTTTTTTAAAGACTTGCTAATTCCTTCAATCTCTTTTTCTTGTCTAATGTCAGCATTAATGATACTGTATCAAACAGAAGTGATAACAGACATCATTGTTTCATTCCTGATTTTTGTTGGAAATGACTCTAATTTATCTACATTGAATATAATGGTCACTCTTGGTTTTAAATATATATTATTTATTATTTTAAGTGTGGGTCCATTAAACCTATATTTTCTAGTGTTTTTAGTAGAAATACTTGTCTTTTTTTTTTTTTTTGCATCTATGGATAATCATCGGATATTTTTTCTCATTAATATGATTAATTAAGTTTATAGTTTTCCTAATAATAAACTAACCCTATTTACTTGGTCAATCCAACTTGGTCATTGTATATGATATTTGTGACATGTTATTATAGTCAATTTGATATTTTATTTGAAATTATTGTGCTAATATTTATTAGGAATGTGGGTCTATAGTTTTCTTTTTTGTTTGATTCTACCTATTTTATATATCATATTTGAATTATAGAAAGAATTTGGTGAGATCCTGTCATTTCCTAGTCTTGTAAACAATTTATCTAATTAACTTTCTTTAAATGTTTGATACAATTCAGTTGTGAATCCATCTGATCCTAGATTGGTTTTCCCCTTTGGAAGTTCAACTATGGCTTATTTATTTTTGCCCTTTGGACACTGTGTTACATATATTTCTGTTTCTTCTTCTAATAATTTGGATATTTTATATTTCTATTATATCTCATTTAAGTTGGTTTTATTGAGATGTTGTGGGACCAAATAGTTTCTAATGATATCCTTTATTTCTTTCATTTATTGTGAATGTTCCTTTTTAATTTTTGATACTTTGATAATTTTTTTCCTTTTTTAATCAAAGTAGCTAATAGTTGATTTTGTATGGTTTTAAAAATAGTTTATAGTAATTCTGTTTTGTTCATCTTTTCATTGATTTTTTTTTCAGAGTTCCTTAAGAAGGAAGAACAAGCTGTGAAAAAAAAAATCATCCCTTGTCAATCAAAAATAGAGTAGGCTATGGCTAGTGGTAATAGAACTAACATTCAAAGAACATCAGGAGAGAAGGTGGAGTGGAGAAGGAAAGGGAGGGAGGGAGGGAGGGAAGGAGAGAGGGAGAAAGAGAGAGAAAGAAACAGAGACATAGAGAGAGAGAGACAGAGAGAGAGAGCTAGAAAGAGAGAGACAGAGACAAGAGCGATCCAAAGAATAAGCAGAATAGTGGGAAGAAGTTTAGGAGTCAAAAGACCTGAGTTTTAATCCCAACTGGGCTACATAACTAGCCCTGTGACCTTGGGCAAATCAACCTTCTCTCAAAGCTTCAGTTTCTCCCACAATAAAATTATAATAGCAGCTAGTTTTTTTATACCATTTTACATTTTGAAAAGCTCTTCACACATCCTCACATTCTTACCTGAGTGCTGCGGCTATTATCTTCATTTGATAGCTGAGAAAACTGAGGCTGAAATTGGTTAAGTGATTTATCTTTGATCCACAAAATTAGTAAATTTTAAAGTTGGGCTCTAAGCTCATGTTTTCTTGCCTCCAAATCCAGTGCTCTAGGAATTTACTGAGTAACCTAGCTGCAAAAAAAAAAAAAAAAAAGAGAGAGAGAGAGAGAGAGAGAGAGAGAGAGAGAGAGAGAGAGAGAGAGAGAGAGGAGCTAAATTAACTCAAATGTCCCTTCTACTTCAGACATTCTACATTTTTGGGGACCTTGGAATATAGTAGAGAGTCTTCCTGTATATATGTTTTTCTATATCTCTGGGGGAGTAGTTGGGAGGTAGGTCTTGGGGGGAATAGGATAGGAAGGTGGGAATAAAGAATGACTTTTGTACTTGATTCTTTCTCATCATTTATATTGTTTATATATCTACATTTTTGATGTGTGGATCAGTGACTCTTGTAATAGATGCAATAATACTGAATAGGGTCATGGACCAGGATTTGTCCAATTGATTATGCAGTTACCCTGAACATGAGAAAGGTACCAAGAAGTTCTAGAGCCAGTTTTTGCAATATTCAGGAGAACAGCTTTTACAATAGCATACCCTCAATATGGGCATCATCTTCTTTATTGAAGCCTCAGCTCCCCCTGCCTCCCATACCCCTTGATTCCCTCCATTATTCCAAAGCCATTTTTCATGGACCCAATGATCTTCAGATTCGGAGATACAAGTTCAAGTCCTTATAATTTCATTGAAAAACTTGGCCGAGGATCTTAGCATTGAAAAGTCTCATTATACTTATATGCAAAATAGGAAATTCTACTTACCCTATCTACATCATGAATAAAACAGATAATAGTTATGCAATCTTTCTATAAATTAAAAGAAATCAATTTATAAAGATAAATCCACAGAGAGACAAAGAGGCTCTGATTTTTGACTCAGCTTTATTAAGCCTGGTTCAGGAATGATGATAGATTCTGTGATTCAGCTTCTGCTAGACCCAGGGGAGGAAGGACCAGGACTGCCTACATGGCTCTGGATAAAGGGAGAGGCAAGAGAGGCAGGAGCAGTGAAGGTTCATCTGATGGGGTGTCCTGTTTGTCCCCATTCCCAGAGACTCTGCCCATATTCCTTCCCAAGGGAGCCTGATCCTAACCCTGAGGGCTCTTTGTTACCACCCCCCCCCAAACAAAACAAAACAAAACCTCCCTCTGTCTCCCATCCCTTTTATTGCCTACTTCTGGAGGGCATGTATACACACACAATCCTACAGATGTGTGCATTCACACTCCCCCTCCCCGCCACACACATACATTATACCCTCCTTGCCCCAATCTGGAGAAGTGCAGAGATTGAGGGCACTTGGTACCTGGGAACATTACAGCAGAATCATCTACTCCAAGATATCCACACCATCCTGGTAGAATCTCTAGCCCACAGCCCTCTTCCCATACCTGCAGAGTAATGTGGGAAATACATCTAGAGCCAGAGCTGTCTACAACCTCTCCCGTAAAGACCTAGCTCACACACAGACAAATATAATGTCACAAATTGAGACATAGTCATAGACACACAGAGAGATCCCCTCCAGCCTAAGCCCTATCTGGCAGAGGAAGTTAGGATTTGAACTGTGTATATGGTAGAGAAGTATGTTGTTAGGTGGGTGGTTTGTCTCCAGGATCAGAATTAGTAGGAATTTGTGGATTTTTTCCCACTGTGTCTGCATAAAATTGGTCACATTAACATGAAGGTCTCACTGCTATGAAAAAGATTCCATGCTCACATTTGCTCACATACGTGCAAGAGCAAAGTCTACATATCCCCAGAATTGCAAAGTTGGAAAGGAGCTCCAAGAGCACCCTTCCAGAACACCCCTTCGCAGCATCTCACCTAAAGTCTCTCCTTTCCAACTTCTGTCTAGGGGGAACTTACTATCTTCACTACCTCACATTTCTATTCTGCAGAACCAGAGAGCCCAGCTCTGTTTGCACTGACTGCAGAGACACTTACGCACCTGGGCCGGGTGAGCCTATTGATATATCTTTGGAGCTCAGCAGCATACCGGGCCATCTGCTCTGGGGTAGTATCATCTCCAGGGTAAACTGGCTCCTGAGGAGCCCTCTGAGCACTCAAGAGAGCCATGCAGCAGGAGAGGAGCAGAAGAGAGAGCCAATATTGAGGGGCAGCCATCTGAGAAACAAAAGATGAGAGGGAAGAGTCAGAAAGACCAGGGGAGGAAGCAGAAGAGAAATGGAGAAAAAGAAGAAAAGGAGAGAGGAGGAGAAGGTAAAGGAGAAAAGAGATGTCAGGATGAGGAAGAAATGAACAGAGCAAGGAAGAAGAGAAAAAGGAAAGGAAAGAAACATGTAAAAGGAGGGACAGGGAAGAGAGGGATACAGAAAGGAGAGGAGAGACAAAGAAAGAGATAAGCAAGAGAAAGAGACAAAGACAGTCAAGAACAGAAATCGAGAAAGGCAGACATAAGAAACACAGACACAGACAGAAAAAGACACATGCAAACAGACACAGAAAAACACACAGAGACAAGAGATAGAGAGATACAGAGAGACAAAGAGACAGAAAGAGAGATAGAGATAGAGACAGAGAGAGACAGAGACAGAGAAACAGAGACAAGAGATAGAGAGATACAGAGAGACAAAGAGACAGACAGAGATAGAAATAGAGACAGAGAGAAACAGAGACAGAGAGAGACAAGAGATAGAGTGATAGAGAGTGACAAAGAGACAAAGACAGACACAGAGATGGGACAAGAGAGACAAAGAAAAAGAGACAGATCAATACAAAGAGAGACAGAGAAGGAGCAATGCAAGAATATTCCAGATGCCTAGGAATCAAGAGAACACCTGGCAAACTGATCATTTCAAGGAGAGACTAAGAGCAGAATTGTTAGTTCTCCACTGCTCTGATATCTCACTCCTCTTCTCCCCTGAGCTCCCACCCAGCCTCACTCCCCAAAGAACTTCTTACACGACCAGGGCCTCCATTATAGGGACAACAGACTCGTGCACACACACTCCCTGTCTCAGGGGAAGAACCCTAACTACTTTAGGTCTTTATCCAGGACACTGAATCCAAAGAGCACCAACAGCATTTACTGGCAGCCCTTCAGCAAGCAGAGTGGAAACAACTGAACTAAGTTGTCAGAGAGCAAGAATAACTTGTTAAAACACAGAGCAGCAAGGCAGCTCACTTTCAAAGATAATATGCCCCACAGGGCCCTGCTCATCAAGCCCTTAGACACCAGTCTCCCTATTGAAATGGCCTTGAGGAGTCCCAGCAACTCTGCCAAAGTCCTGGCATTCTGCCTTGTGCAGCCTTCCTCTACAGGGCAGGGCTCTCAATTGTATCCCAGTGAATTGGTCCTGAAATCCATCTGGGGTTTGCTTTATGGAGTCTGTCCTCCATTCCGCATTTCCTAGTTTGGCTCTGGCTCTGGGTGACCAACCCCTCACTTGGTCAAAGCAAGGACTGACTCATGGATAACCAAAGGCTGAGAATTCCTGCAAAGGAAAGTGGATTCACTTGACAACCAGAAAGGGCAGAATCAGGGCTAGGAGGAGGAATACATACCCCCAAAATGATTCATTTCAGGAAGACCTTCCTGAAGAAGGGGAAATTGTAGGAACCTTTTAAAGGAAAGGATGCTTGGAATCCCTGTCCTAGGTATTGGTACAGCCTCCCTTGTGCTACACGCAACACAGGCACACAGCTACACACCCTGAGGGACATATATATGCACAGTCACACATACTTGGGGGCTATATGAATATACCTGGGCAAACTTCCTCCAAAAGACTGGCCACTCACCCCAGGAGTACCTAGGACATGTCTCCTTTCTAGTGTCAGAATTGGGCCTCTTGGAGGTCACAAGGGAAAACCTCCAACCCCAGAGCCTCAGCCCTTCCTTCTCTAGAGGGGTACTTTATAACCAAGTTCCTACATATAAACCTCCTTTGGTCCTAACTTGCATCAGCCTCTGAGTTCCAAGACTCTTTCCTTGTATCAGCCTCCAATGCCCAATTGTAATCTCTCAAAAGCCTTCCTTCCCATGTGGTCTATTACACCCAAGGGACGGAAGTACCACCCCTCAGTGTCTCATCCTTGTGCCCACTTACCTTGAGTCCAAGAAAGTAAACCAGTCTACTGGGTCAGGAGCTACTAGTTCCTTGCCTCAGATAAGACTGGGTCTTCCCCACAAGCCATTCTGTCCCTCTTATATTCTTCCCTCCCTCCCTCCCAGCCTCCTCAAAGACTCCACCTCCTCACTATTATCCTTCTCCTTTCACTAACGTCACCCCCTCCAATATTCAGCCAAAGCAGGGGAAAGGGGAGATTGGAGGGGAGGGGGTAGCAGCTGGAAAAGGGTAAGTAGTTGTGGGATAATAAGTGAATCCAGAGGACTCCTCTCTGGCACCACATTATTCTCCTAACTCTAACCAGCCTCCTGAAGACGGTGTCTTCTGCTGGGAATAGAAGACATTTTTACATTTTTCTACCCAATAACCCTGCTCACTGTTATCCCCCAACCTCCTCTCCTCATCAGGGTCACTGGATTCAGATCCAGGGGTTATAGGTCTGGGGGAGAAGAGGAAGGAGGGCTTGTTCATTCTTCCCTGGGCTTCTCTCATCACTTTCAGGAACCCCATAGGTTACCAATACTGGTAGGATCCCCTTACTGATTCATTATAAACCAATAAACTCTCCTAAAAGCAGCCAACAGGAATCACTGGACTGTTTCATTAACTTCATTCTCAAGGGAGAAGAAACATTAGAGAGGGAGAGAGAGGAAGAATAATGATTAAGGCATTGAGAAAGGAGAAGGGAAGGGCAGAAGGAACCAGAGGAGAATTGGGAAGAGAATGAAAAAGAAGAAACTCCTAGACAGATGCCTTGCAGACATCTCCAGTGACCAACACTGTGCAAGTATTTAATACATTCTTGGGGAAATGAATTGAATGAAAATTTCTGAACATTACAATTTTCCAGGTTCAGACTAAAACAAAGTTCTGTATTATTAAAAATATAGCACAAGGAAGAGCCTTAACCCAATGAGAAATTTTCAAGCAAAGCCAGCCTGACAACTCAATCACGCAAGAGAATTTTAAGCTGAAGAGTATTGAGGGCCCCAGCTCAGGGGGGAAGAAGAAACTAAAGGATATGTGTCAATTCAAGTTTTTGGTTAAATCTCAAAAAATGTCTGATACTTACATGAACTCTTGCTAAGTGAAATGAGCAGAACCAGTGGATCATTATACATGGCAACAATAAGATTATATGATGATCAATTCTGATGGACATGGCTCTCTTCAACAATGTGATGATTTGTGCAAAAATGTTTGTGGTGACCCTGTTTGTAGTGGCAAAAAACTGGAGACTGAATGGATGCCCATCAATTGGAGAATGGCTGAATAAATTATGGCATATGAATGTTATGGAATATTATTGTTCTGTAAGACACAACCAACAAGATGATTTCAGAGAGGCCTGGAGAGACTTACATGAACTGATACTGAATGAAATGAGCAGAACCAGGAGATCGTTATACATGGCAACAACAACGCTATAGGATGATTAATTCTGATAGATGTAACTCTCTTCAACAAAGAGATGATTCAAATCAGTTTCACTGGTTCAGTGATGAAGAGAGCCATCTACACCCCGAGAGAGGACTATGGGAACTGAGTGTGAATAACAACATAGCATTTTCACTCTCTCTGTTGTTGGTTGCTTGCATTTTGTTTTCTTTCACAGTTTTTTTCTTCCTTCTTGATCTACTTTTTCTTGTGCAGGAAGATAACAATATAAATATGTATATATGTACACATATATTGGATTTAACATATATTTTAACATATTTAATGTATTGGACTACCTGCCATCTAGGGGAGGGGATGGGGGGAAGGAAGGGAAAATTTGGAACAAAAAGTTTTGCAAGGGTCAATATTGAAAAATTATACATGCATATGTTTTGTAAATTAAAAACTTTAATAAAAAACAAAACAACAACAAAAAACAATACGATGATGCAAACCACTTTCAATTGTTCAGTGAAGAAGAGAGCCATTTATAGCCAGAAAGAGGAGAAGGAAGGAAAAAGAAATTAAAGGAATTAGAGTAAGTAATGAAGAAACAAAATTATTCCTCTTCGAGGATGATAAGATGTTATACTTAGGAATTCTAAAAAATTAACTAAAAAACTACTAGAAACAACAATTGTAGCAAAGTTGCAGGATACAGAATAAATCTACATAAATCATCAGCATTTCTATATGTTACCATAAAGTTCAGCAGTGAGAGATACAAAGAGAAGTTCCATTTAAAATTACTGTAGATAATAAAAAATGTTGGGGTGTCTACCTGCCAAACAAGGTCAGGAACTATATAAACACAATTATAAAACATTTCCCATACAAATAAAGTCAGATCTAAACAACTGGAAGAATATCAATTGCTTGTGGATAGGCCAAATTAATATAATAAAAATGACAATTCTACTTAAAATAATCTAGTTATTCAGTGACATACCAATCAAACTGCCAAGAAATTATTTTTCAGAACAAGAAAAAAATAACAAAGTTCAGGGTTTTCAAGGGAATTAGTGTAAGAAATGCAAATGAAGATGGTCTAGTTCTACCAGACCTAAAATTATATTATAAAGCAATGGCCATTAAAACCATTTCTACTAAGAAATAGAGTAGGTGATCAGTGGAATAGATTAGGTTCGCAAACTCAAAATCAATGGCTATAGTAATTTAGTTTTCATAAACCCAAAGACTCCAGCTTCTGGGATAAGAACTCATTATTTGACAAAAATTGCTGAGAAAATTGGAAAATAGTATGTGGGAAACTAGGCATTGACCAACACCTAACACCCTCTACCAAGATAAGGTCAAAATGAGTTTATTAGATAGTATAAGCAATTAGAAGAACAAAGGATAGTTTATCTTTCAGACCTGTGAGTGAATGGAATAAACTGAGTGAACACCTCTCATAGAAATGTGACCCTAAACTATGCCTTAATTGTGACTTGAAACTTTAACAAGTTGAGCTATAGCTAAAAAGCTACAGGTATTAGATTGTTTTGGATGAACATTTCCCCTCCTATTCCCCTCTACCTCTTAATTATGACTTTGGAAATTCAGGTAAAAGAATTCTCTGAACCAAAAATATCTGCTTGTACAGCACATCTCTAAGGAAATTTAAATTAGACTGTGTTTAGAGTGTAAGCCTGCACTCCCTCAGATAATGGCAGGAAAAAGTTGGGGATGGGGTGAAGGCTTCTTTTCTATAAATCTTGTGTTTTGTAATTTGTTTTTTTTACAATCCTCTACTGACACCTTGTTAGAAATTACCCTATCTTGAGAGATCATAATACATCCCCCCCTTTTTTTAATTTCAGGAGTCTTTGCTTTTAATTTGGGTAAGGGTCACTGTCCCAAACAGTTTGGGAGCTAGTCCAGGACATTTCCTGTTCATGAAGGGGTCTCTCCTGTATCGAATCCTTGGGCAGGCACCCTCCAGAGAGTTTTCCAGTAGTTCTTGGACTTGGCTTGGGAACTCGCTCTCTAATTGGGTAAACTCACAGTGAAAAATGGTGTCCAGTTCTAGAGAGAGAACTGAATGATTTGTTCCTCTAATACTTTTTCCAGAGTGCTTTTGTCCATATTGGGAGGGGGGATGACAATGTGGTAGAATTGAAAGAGTATTAACAAGAGTCTGAAGATCTGGGTTTAATTTGATGCTAACTTGCCAAGTAACCTTAGACAAAACATTTTTACTCCTTAGAATCCCCTTTCCTTTGTTATATGAAGGGATTGCATTATTTGGGTTGGCAAAGTGCTTTGTCTACTACACAATCTCATTTGATGCTCACATCAAGTCCATGAGATGAGTACTACTTATTTTCCAGAGGAGATGAAATGATTTGCACAAGATCACATGGCTAGTAAAAAGAGCTGACACTTATCTAGCATTTTTGAGGTACACAAAAGACTTCACATAGATAATATCATTTCCTTATATTTTTATAACAATCCTGTGAGGTAGGCTCTTTCAACATCCTCATTCTATAGATGGAGAAATTGAAGCTAAAAGAAATGAAGGAATTGGCTTAGGGTTAAACATTGAGTGTTTTATACAGGGCTCAAATCCAAATGTTTGGATTTCTAAGTCTAGAACTTTATCCATTAGTACTCCACATTCAACTCAGATGGGTATAAAGGATCTTCCGGCATCTATGAATATCTGATATGTTCTGTGATATGTAGATGTCCACACCAGAAAGCCTTTTATAAAATAAATTTATTTATTTATCTATAAATAATAGTTTTTTATGCTCAAAATATGTGCAAAGATAGTTTTCAACATTCACTCTTGCAAAACGCTGTGTTCAAATTTTTTCTCCCTCCCCTTCCCCTAGACAAAAATAAAACCCAATACATGTTCAACATGTGCAATTCTTCTATACATATTTCCCCAGAGAATCTTTATTTTCCAGGCTTAGGAATATGTCTCATAGGCTTTCATAGTTTGAAATTCAAAATTTGTTTAAATAGATATTAACTTTTTACATGCAATTGGGAAATATTTAGTGAAATACATAAGATGTACTTTAAATAGAACCTCTATGTTATACTAGAACGCAAAAGAAGAGATGTGAGAAAACATTCTGACTCCCCCTTTTACTCTCCCTTTTACAGAGGAGAAAAAACTATAAAAGTTCTATATTGCATGTAGTTTGAGGGTTTTTTGATGTATTCATCAATCACACTGAGTTTTTTCATTTCTTTTTTCTTTTTTTGCCTTTAAAAGTGCTCCTTTGTAAACGGGATGAAACTCTTGGAGGGAAAGGAGAAAGGATAACGGAGAAAATAGTGCTGGTGTAAAACCAAAAAGACAGCAATAAAAATTTACTTTTCAAAAAAAGTCTATGTTTTATGTTCTAAGATTCTGTCCAGCTTCCACTCTCTAGAGTTCTAGAATTTCAGGTCTCATTCACTGATATTTAGTTGAAAGATTGCTGAACCTGGGATCAGGAGATCTGATTTAGGAAATCTGTCCCAAAGAGAGGAATGGAAGAGGAGAAAAAATGCCAATACTACTACATCTGGACTCCTCTGTCTGGCTTTTCAAGGCCTTCTCCAGACTCCAGCCTCTGCCTGCCTACCTTAAATGATCTCTGCCTCTCCTTCATATAATTAGTTCGGTACTCTAGGCTGCTTCTTCACTATATATATATATATATCTGGTACATTACATTCAGTCCCACCTTCGTGTCTTTGCCTTCTTTTTCCAACAACAATTTTGTCTCTTTAGGAAGCTCATAATAGGAGGGAATTATATGTGTGTATATATATATATGTGTGTGTGTGTGTGTGTGTGTGTGTCAGTGTATATACAATATGTATATGTACACACAAAAAATATGGTTGTGTGTGTATGTATATAAAAATACACATACATAGAAACATACACACACATATTAATGAGGAGAAGGCAAAAAGAGGGATGATCAAGAAAGGGGAAATCCCTTCCTCCCATTCTAACAGTATTACTTGTCTTCCTCACCAACAAAGAAAGGACCATGTGTGCTGAAGTTTAGAATCTATACGATGAGTGCACTATTTTGAATCCATGCCAAACCTGTCTCCTTACCACAGTTGGCCATCAGGACATTTCTTTCCTCTGATCAGTAATAACTTCCTTCCCAGAAAGGTCTCAAACCATCAGAATAGGAGAAGGGAAAGATTAGATGTCTTCTAATATCTCATTCTAATATTTACTCATCACACTTGGGGGGGGGGAGATGCAACTAGTAGTATCAGCTGATTTCGCAAAGTTGCAGAATATAAAATAAACCCATACAAAGGGACAACTAGGTGATGCAGTGGATAGAGCACCAGCCCTGAGGTCAGGAGGACCTGAGTTCAAATCTGGTCTCAGACATTTAATACTTCCTAGCTGTGTGACCCTAGGCAAGTCACTTACGTCTAATTGCCTCAGTAAAAACAAACAAACAAACAAACAAACAAAACCATACAAATCATCAGCATTTTTATATATTACTGACAGAACTCATCAGCAAGAGGTAGAAAGAGAAATTCCATTTAAAATTACTGTAGGCAAAATAAAATACTCAGGGGTCTACCTGCCAAGACAAACCCAAGAACTATATGAACACAATTGCACACAATTGTGCACACACAAATAAAATGAGATCTAAACAACTCAAAAAATATAAATTGTTCGTGGCTAAACCAAGCTAATATAATAAAAATGACAATTCTGCCTAAATTGGGCTACTTGTTCAGTGCCATGCCAATCAAACTGCCAAAACATTATTTTATAGAACTAGAAAAAATAATAAAATTCATCTGCAAGAACAAAAGGTCAAGAATGTCAAAGAAATTAATTAAAAAATTACAAAGAATGCTGGCTTAGTAGTAACAACCTTAAAGCAGTATTATAAAGCAGCAGTCACTGAAACCATTTGGTACTGGTTAAGAAATAGTCAGTAGAACAGATTAGATACACGTGACACAATAAGCAAGGTCAATAGCAATTGAGTATTTGATAAGGCCCAAACTCACTATTTGACAAAAATTACTGGGAAAACTGGAGAATAATATGTCAGAAACTTGGCATAGACCTACACCTCATGCCCCATATCAAAATAAGGGCAAAATGGACACATGATTTGGGCATAAAGGATGATACCATAAACAAATTAGGAGAATGAGGGATAATTTATCTATCAGGGCTTTGGAGAAGGGAGGAAATTAAGATCAAAGAAGAACTAGAGAACATGATGAAGGGCAAAATGGACAACTTTACATTAAGTTAAAAAGTTTTTGCACAAACAAAACCAACAGAAATAAGATTAGAAGGGAAGTACAAAGCTATGAAAAAGCTTCTGACAAAGGTCTCATGTGTAAAATATGTAAAGAACTGTGTCAATTTATAAGAATGCACATCATCCCCAACTGATAAATGATCAAAGGATATGAACAATTTTCAGATGATGAAATTAAAGCCACTTATAATTACATGAAAACATATTTTAAATCACTATTTATTAGAGAATTGCAAATTAAAGCAACATTGAGGTGTCACCTCATACCTCTCAGATTGGCTAAGATGACAGGAAGGATAATGCTAAATGTTGGAGGGGATGTGGGAGAACTGGGACACAAAGACATTGTTGATGTAAATGTGAAATGATTCTACCATTCTGGAGAGCAATCTGGAACTATGCCCAAAGGACTATAAAACTGTGCATACCCTTTGACCCAGCAGTGCCATTACTGGGACTGTATCCCAAGGAAATCATAAAGAAAGGAAAAGGGCCTATCTGTGCAAAAACGTTTGTAGCAGCTCTTTTTGTGGTAGCAAAAAATTGAAAAAGGAGTGGATGCTTATCAAGTTGTGATACATGAAGGTAATGGAATATTACTGTTCTATAAAAAATGATGACCAAGTTGATTAGAGAAAGGCCTGGAAAGATTTACCTGAACGGATGCTGAGTGAAACCAGCAGAACCAGGAATATGCTGTGCACATTAACAGCAACATTGTGCACTGATCAACTATGAAAGGCTTGGTTCTTTTCAGTAGTTCAGTGATCCAAAAGAATTCCAATAGGCTTTGGACAAAAAATGCCATCTGCAAACAGAGAAAGAACTAAGGAGAATGAATATAAATCAGCACATGCTTTCTTTGCTTCTTTTTTCTGTTTTTTTCTCTCTCCCATGATTTTTCTAGTTAGTTCTGATTTTTTTCTCCCAACATAATTCACAAAACAAAGTATATAAAAAATATAAACTAAAAAAAGTACTATCAGCTGAAGCATGGAAAAAGGAAGGTCTTTTGGTCATTGTGGTTGGGAACTGGACTTCATATGGAAAGGTGAAAGTGCCATGTGTCAGGTCTAAAATGTTGAGCTATCAGTTACATGTCACAGTGTTTTCTCTGAAGGAGTTCAGACTTTTTCCAACTCAAGCAAAGGCATTTAATGACATTTAAATACTCAGTTTCAGGGCCAAGTTCCCTGAGGACTCAGCAGCTCGGCCAAGCAAGACAAGAATTTTGAAAGAGTCAATGGTGCTGATTACATGAGAAGATATATAAATTCTGAGATTATAAGAAGAAATTGGGAAGGTCCTAAAGCCTTGATGGAAGTAGACATGGATTATATAGAATGCAAACAAGGAAAGCCTATTCAAGGGGTATTAATGTTTACCCAATGAGACAAAGAAGGGGAATAGGGCTGGCATTCTGTCAGGGGAAAGATTTATTGAGACGGACAGTTCAGTATCCTGTTCTACATCCTGTTGGTGCTACTTTCTTATTGACTGATTTGGCAAAGAGAGCCAAAGAGGCTGCCAATGATTGGAATCCTGCCTGTCCAGCTAATCAATACCACCTGCCTAAGGAATGGTAAGGCCCATTCAATCAAGATCATAGCCCTTTTTCAGGGAAGAGTGCTAACTAACTACAGTTCTAATTCTCCAGGAGGGAAAGAGATCTAAGCATTCAGATACTTGGGATATTGTATTCTCCAAGCCTTGTTTTTTCTCCTCTTAATAGCATATAATTTTTTCCCAATTATATGTAAAAATAATTTTCAACATTCATTTTTAAAGGAGTTTTTAAATGTTATCTTTTTCTGTTCCTTTAACCTGGAAGTTGCTAAATATTGTGTGATTTTGACCATGGTACTGTGAGATCTGAATTGTTTCTAGCTGCTTGTAAAATTTTCTCTTTGACATGGGAGTTCTGGAAATTATCTATAATTTTGGGATCTCTTTCAGGAAGGGATAAGTAGATTCTTTCAATTTCTATTTTATCCTTTGGATCCAAGATATCAGGATAGTTTTCCTTCATAATTTTTTGATAGATGATGCCAAGAGTTTTTCCTTTTTAAAAGTCATGGCTTTAGGGTAGTTCAAAAATTTTTGAAATGATAAAGTAACTGGATAATTAAAAAATAATAATAATTCTTGAATTGATCTCTCCTCAATCTTTTTTTCCAGGTTAGTTGTTTTTTCTGAGGTTCTGTGACTTCCCAGAGAGATGGCTGAGGTTCTGATTCAAGACAAGTTCCAGGTTAGGTTTTCTCTAACCATTCTTGAGATCATACTCTCAGCCTCATCTCTTTGTGACACATGGGCCTGAAGAGAGGCACTCATATACAAACACAAGCAAAGTAAGTTTCCAAAGAAGCAGTAAGACAGGTAACTTATGTGTGCGTAATCCAAAATTAAAGGGGAAAAAAGGAGTCCAGAGATTAGAGCTGTTCTCTCCAGAGCACTGGCTGTGTCCCTAAACTACTCTTAGGCTGAAGGGGCCTCTGAGATCATCAAGGCTTGATGATCTAAGGTTAATGAGTGGTTCCTAGTAAGCCAGAAGAATAAATGGCAGAGAACAGGAACACTCTGAATGACTGCTGGATAGGGGTGACCCCTCCAGATTTGAGGATCCAAGTTGAGAGGCTCAGTGTATTATAGGATCTCAAGTCATGAGACTGGAGTTGTTCTCCCCAGAAGAAAAGAGGAAGGAGCAGTTCAAAACCAAATCTTTAGAGCAAACCATCAGAGAGTGCACTTGATGATAAATCAAGTATTTTGTTTGGGGAAGGGACAATCTTCTTTCATGTAATTTTTGTCTATGTCTGTGTTTGTGCCTTTGTGCAAAATGAATGTCTGTTCTGTGAGGTAGATCTTGTTTAAAAGGTGGGGGGAGTGGGGGAGAGGAGCTAACTTCTTCCTGTGGACCTCAGCTCTGGACAAGCTGGGAACTGCAGAAAAAAATAGCTAATTATTGAGAGCAATGATTGGGGAGTTTGGAACTTGGTCATTTCAAGAATGCAAAAGTGGTTAGCATAAACAAATGATTTATTGGTGTTAATTACTTTATTGAATTTAATTGCTTCATGTTTGGTAATTTTATTGGGTTTTTAGATGTTATCAACATAAAATACTAGTGTTGAGATAAATGAATTTTGTGTGTGTGTGTGAATAATTTGGAAGAAAATTCAACTATATTAAGGTCTCCATGAAGAGGATAGTGCACAGGATAAAGGGACACATGGGAGGAGGGGTGAGTGATAGAGAAACTATGTTAAATCAGTTCAGTGATTCCTCTAGGAATCTGAATGCAACTTGGTGCATATATATTTGGTATTAATATTGGTTCATTATCTATGGTACCCTTTAGTAAGATATTGTTTCCTTCCTTATCTCTTTTAAGTAGATCTATTTTTGCTTTTACTTGATCTGAGATCAGGTGAAATTTTTTTCCTTTTTTTTTTTACTTCACCTGAAGCATAATAGATTCTGCTCCAGCTCTTTCCTTCATCCTATATGTTTCACTCTGCTTTAAATGTGTTTCTTGTAAACACATATTGTAGGATTCTGGCTTTTAATTCAGTCTACTATCTACTTCTGTTTTATGGGAGAGTTCGTTCCATTCATATTCACAGTTAAAATAAACTAATTCTATATTTCCTGCCATCTTATTTACCCCAAGTTATGCTTTTCTCTTTCCTTTTCCTTCTCCCCAATATGTTGCTTCTGACCACTGCTTCCCTCAAACAGCCCTCCCCTTTTCTTATATCTTTCCCCTGCTACTTCTGTTTTCCCTTCTATTAGCCTCCCCCTTTCATTTCCCCATTCCTCTCCCACTTCCCTATAAGGTGAAACAAATTTCTCTGTAAAACCAAATATGTCTGATATTTTCTCTTTGAGCCACATCTGATGAGACTAAGATTCACCCAATGTTCATTCCCTTCTCTTCTTGCCCTCAATTATAATAGGTCTTCCTTGACTCTTCATGAAATGTAATTTCTTGCATTTTTACTCCATTTTCCTCTTTTTCCATTACAATCTTCTTTCCACCTCTAGTTTCTTTTTTATATTAACACAATAAAATCAAATTATACCTGCATTCTCTAAGTATATCCCTAACAGAGGTATAGTTTTCAAGAGTTCTTTTCCTTTTTATCTTTTTATGCTTCTCTTGTGTTCTGTTTTTGAAGATAAAATTTTTTGTTCAGCTCTTGTCTTTTCATCAGAAATAGATGAAATTCACCTGTATCATTAAATGTCTACCTTCTTCCCTGAAAGAGAATGCTTAATTTTGCTGAATAGTTGATTCTTGACTGCAATCCAAATTCCTTTGCCTTTTATAATATCCGATTCCAAGCCCTTTGAGCCTTTAAAGTGGAAACTGCAAAGTTGTGGGTAATCCTAATTGTGGTTCCTCAATATCTGAATGTTTTATTTCTGGCCACTTGCAATATTTTTTCTTTGATCCTCTAATTCTGAAATTTAACTATGATATTCCTTGGAGTTTTCATTTTGGAGTCTCTTTCAGGAGGTAATTGGTGAATTCTTTCAATGGCTATTTTACTTTCTGATTCTAAGATATCGGGGCAGTTTTCCTTTATGATTTCCTATAAGATAATGTCTAGATTCCTTTTTTCATCATGGCTTTCCAGAAGTCCAATAATCCTTAGATTGTTTCTCTTAAATCTATTTTCCAAGTTAGTTGTTTTTCCTAAAGACATTTCATATTTTCTTCACTTTTTTTCATTTTTTTTTTTTTTGGTTTTGTTTGACTGATTCTTGAAGTCTTATTGAGTCATTCACTTCTGTTTGTTCAATTCTAATTTTTAGTGTATAATTTTCTTCAGTTGCCTTTTTTAGCTCCTTTTGTATTTGGCCAATTGAATTGTTTTATTCATTGCATTTTTTTCCATTTCACAAATTCTGTTTTTCAATGAATTGGTATCTTTCTCATATATATTTTGTAAGGAGTTATATGCCTTTTCCATTTCATCAAATCTATTTTGTAGGGAGCTATATACTTTTCCCATCCCTCCTTGCAAAGATCTCATTTTCTTTCCTCATTTTTCTTTTAACTCTCTTAAGATTCTTCATGAAATCTTCCAAGAAAGTCTTGTGAAATGGGAACCAGCTCATATCTCCTTTTGGGGATTCATCTGGAGTTGATTTGCCTTTGGGAACCTCAGGATCTGAGGTCTGTTCTTCACTTTCTCCTTAAAAGCTGTCTATGATGAGAGTTCTTTTTGGGTTTTTTTGTTTATTTTTTAAAGGCTTCAGGTCTGCTCTTAAAACAAAGCAGTGACAGTTGCTTTAGTTTGCCCTAGGGCAGTTGTGCTGATTGGACTTCCAGTGTGGATAATTGTGGCTAGGTCCTGCACTCTTCTGAGGCTCAGTGGTTTACAGTTTGCCTTTCATAGCAGATCTGATAGATCACCCACTTGCAACCAGGACAGAATAGCCTAAGAGGCTCACAGAAGATTCCCAGGTATGTGGAAACTGCAACTCTCTGATTCCCTGCCCCAGTTCCTTGTCCCCAGCTCCCTATGCTATGGTCTGGGCTCAGGAGACTGTTCCCTGACCATTTGAAGCAGACCTGTTCTGAAGTCTTTTCAAAATATCTTCTTCTGGAAATGTGTTGTACTCCAAATATCTGTGGAGTTTGTGATTCCAAAACCAGTTTAGAGACTTAATCTACTATTGGTTTGAGAAGAAGTCAGAGGAGGTCATAGAAAGCTGCTTCTGCTCTATCCCATCTTGGCTCCACCAAATCAAATTCTTAAGAAATGGATTACTAAATTGATGAGAGAGACTAAATTGTCTTGGACCAAATGTTTGCCTATTGCTTTGTTAAAGAATTAGAATGATTCCCAGAAGTGATCTGGGACTTTTCCCATATGAGATTGGTTTATTTTATTTGGGAGGAAAAAAGGAAAGACCGTCTATTAAAACAAAGGATAAGTTTTTAAGGAATTATATTCTTGCAGTGTCCTCATCCCTTTTAACTCTTAGGAAGCAAAGATTGCTGATCCAGATAACACCTTTGGAATTTGCAGTTGCAGGAGAAGATATGTTTACTAAGTCCTGGAAGAAGCAGAGTGAGAAGGACTTTACCAGACATTATAGATGACTGAGAATGTAGGCTGGAGGTTAAGAACACTAAGCTTAAAGGTCCTGTGGAGGAACCTTAGAATGGATTGTTAAGGACCTCTAATTCATCACCTCTAAAACTGACTTTGCAGTTAGGAATGTTTTGGTGGGAGGAGCGATTAATTGTGCTTAGAGTAATTTTTAATAATATTGGTGTTGTTATTTATATTTCCAGAAAATCTTATAAAGACTCCTTGGTTGGAGGAAGTTGAATTAACTTTTTTTTAGGATGAAGAAATTATTAATGTTAATTCTGTGATAGGGTTCTTTAATATGAAATAGTTAGGGTAGTATATTCTATATTCTATGTGAATTTCTATTCACACTGGAAATGATCTTTTCCTCCTATGAGTTTCCCTTAGTCTTCTGCTTATACATCTTATGGAACATCCAATCTTATATTCTCTTTGACTTCTTTCCTTCTTTTCCTTTTGGTTGAGACAATTGGGGTTAAGTGACTTACCTAGGGTCACATAGCTAGGAAGTATTAATTGTTTGAGGCTAGATTTGAACTCAGGCCCTCCTGATTCCAGGGCTGGTGCCTGTATCCACTGTGCCATCTAGCTGTCCCAACTTACTTCCATTAAAAAAAAATAGAATAGTTTTCCAAAAAAAAAAATTTCCAAAATTATTTTAACTAAAAAAAATTATGAAATGCAAAATGGATAATTTTGATTATACTAAATTAAAAAGGTTTTGTACAAAAAAATTAATGCAGACAAAATTAGAAGATAAGGAAAACACTGGGGAAAACAACTTTGCATCCAATGGTTCTGATAATGGCCCTATTTCTAAAATATAAAGAGAATTGCCTCTAATTTATAAGAATATAAGTTATTCTCTAATTCATAAATGGCCAAAGGATATGAACAAAAAATTTTCATATGAAGAAAATAAAACAATTTCTATTCATAAGAAAAAATGTTCTAAATCACTATTGATCAGAGCAATGTGGATTAAGAAAACTCTGAGATACCCCTACATATCTCTCAGATTGGCCAAGGTAATAGGAAAAGATAATGATAAATATTGGAAGGGATGCGGGAAAACTGGGACATTAATACATTGTTGGTGGAGTTGTGAACTGATCTAACCATTCTGGAGAGCAATTTGGAACTGTGATCAATGGGCTATCAAAGCAGTGTCTCTACTGGACTTCCATCCCAAAGAGATCATAAAGGAGGGAAAGGGACCCATATGTGCAAAAATATTTACAGCAGCCCTTTTTGTAGTGGCAAGGAACTCAAAACTGAATAGATGCCCATCAGTTGGGGAATGGCTAAATAAGTTAGGGTATATGAATGTAATGGAATATTATTATTCTTTAAGAAACAATAAGCAGGATGATTTCAGAAAGGCCTGGAGAGACTTACATGAACTGATGCTAAGTGAAGTGAGTAGAAGCAAGAGAACATTGTGCACAGAACAAGAAGATTATGCGATGATCAATTCTGATGAATGTGGTTCTTTTCAACCAAGAAGAGATTCAGATCAGTTCCAATAGACTTGTGATGGAGTGAGCCATTTGCATTCAGAAAGAGGACTTTGGAGAAAGAATGTAGCTCACAACATAGTATTTTCACTTTTTGTTGTTGTTGTTTGCTTGCTTTTTGTTTTCTTTCTAATTTTTTCCCTTTTTGATTTATTTTTTTCTTGTGCTGCATAATAATTGTGGAAATATGTATAGAAAAATTGCACAGGTTTAATATATATTGGATTACTTGATATATAGGGGAGGAGATAGGGGAAGGAGGGGGAAAAATGGGTGTATGTTAAAAACTATCTTTGCATATAGTTTGGAAATAAAAAGGTATTATTTTAAAAAAGAAAGAAAGGAAAGAAAATGTCTGAGATCCAGTACAAAAGGGAGGATGTTATCTAACAGGAAGGAAGGATCTGGTTTGATGCAGTTTGAAACTGTTTTTTAAGAAATTGTTCTTAACCCATTGCCCCAGTAGGATGGCAAAGTGGAGAAGGGGAAGGCAATAAGCCCAGTTTGTGCAAGCACTTTTCAGATATTGTCCCATTTGATCCCTACAACAAATCTGGGAAGGCAATGATCTTTTATTAAATTCCTATTTTACATTAAGGGAAACTGAGACAGGTATAGGCTTACTACTACTTACATTACATCCCTCTAAGTGTTCAAGATTATATTTCAGCTTAGTTTTAATTCCTACAGGCCCATAGCTCTCCCTATCCACTTTGTCACTTAGCTAAAGTAGACAGATAGGGCATTGGGCCTGGACTAAAAAAGATGCTAGTTCAAATGCTGCCTGAGTAACTAGTTGTATGACATGAGCAAATTCCTCCTGTCTTTCTCAATTTCTTCAACTGTGTAACATGAGTTACATGTAAAATGAGTATAAACATAGCCCTATTCTCAGGCTTGTTGTGAAGAGAAATTAAGATAATTTTTAATTGCTTTGCAAGTAATTGTTGTTTATACTCTTTATTATATAATGTGATTATTCTCCTCTGGACTGTTTAAACTTCAAACATTGGAAGGGTATTCTTCCTAACCCAGTAACAATGGCAAACTGCTCAAACATGGCAGCCAGTGCAAAAACTGTTCTGCATGAGCTTGAAATGATATCTCAAAACCCATTGGCCTCTTCTGCCTTGGAATTCTTTCCTGACTGTAGGTCACCAAATGCTAATCCTGAGATGGACACAGTGTGAGTTAAAGAGATTGGAACCTAAAATGACAGATTAGAGGCAGCAACTAAGCTGACTGCTCTCAACATTCCCTTCCCAACAACTCCAGAATTCTGCCTCATATCAGATTTTAGAATGGTAGGGCCAACAAAAGATAAGGATGGATATTTTTCTGGCCTGAAAAAATTTGGAAGGTCTGAATACCACAGAGCACAAACATCCAGTGGCAGCAATAATAGAAGCAGATTTGGGAGCTTTCAGTCCAGAGATGATGAGGAGGTTAGACAACTGGTCAGAAAGTGATTACAAGGTATAGCCAGCACTGATTGGCAATCCTGTTGCACATACACAGTTCTGGGTTATACTTCCATGACAAGAAGAGTGTATGTGTTCAGTCACAGGAGAGTAGGGGCTCTTGTCACAGTTGTAGAGCCAAGAGGAGTGCTATTGCTTGCAAGTGCAAGAGAGAAATGGCCCTGCATGGGAAAAGATCAGAATGCAGACCTGAGGAACAGTGACCATACCTCTCCCTGCTCATTACAACACTATCTTGAAAACACTAAAAACTTGCAGACATCATACTTTGTATTATATAATGTGATTATTATCCTCTGGACTCTTTAAACTTCAAACATTGGAAGGGTGTCCTCCCCCTTATATAAAAGCATAAAAAAGGAGGAGTTAGGTACTCCGCATCCCAGATGAACACAGTCCAACTATAATATAAAGTTTAATAAAACTTCAAAAACACACAAGAAAATTAACAAAAATAAAAAAAAAACTTAACAAGGAAGTCCAGAACACAAACTCAGAAGATAGCACTTACATGAAAATAGCTACAATTAAAACCTCAAATAAAAATTTTAAATAGAACAAGCCCAACAACAATTTCTGAAAGAGTAAAAGAAAAGATAAAAGGAAAAATTAGGAAAATAAGTAATGATATAAGAAAATTTTAAAAAGAGTCAACAACTTGGGAAAAGATGCAAAAAAAAATTTTTAAGAAAATGACAATTAAAAAAAAAGAGCAGTCTAGGCCCAATGGTAAAAGAGGAACAAAGTCATTTCCAATAATCTTGTGATGATAAGAGCTATGTACATGTAGGATCTGAGAGGGGATCACAATATACCATTTTCACTCTTCTTGTGTTTTGCTTGAATTTTATTTTCTTTCTCGTTTTTTTTTTTTTTTTTACTTTTTGTTCTGATTTTTCTTGTGCAGCAAGATAATTGTATAAATATGTATCTCTATATTGGATTTAACACATATTTTTACCATGTTTAATGTATATCAGATTACATGTCATCTAGGAGAGGGGGTAGGGAAAAGGGGGAGAAAAATTGGAATACAGAGTTTTTCAAAAATCAGTGTTAAAAAATTATCTTTGCATATGTTTCAAAAATAAAAAACTTTAATAAAAAAGAGGCACAATAATTCACTGAAGAAAATAATTCCATAACAATTAAAGTTGAGCAAGATCAAATTTTTAACTTGATATGTAAAGAAACAAAATCAAAGGATGAAAAAAATAGAAGAAAATGTGAAATATCTCCTCAGAAAAATAACTAATCCAGAAAAAAAGATTGAGGAGAAATCAATTCAAGAATTATTATTATTTTTTAATTATCTAGTTACTTTATCAATTAAAAAATTTTTGAACTACCCTAAAGCCATGATTTTTAAAAAGGAAAAACTCTTGGCATCATCTATCAAAAAATTATGAAGGAAAACTATCCTGATATCTTGGATCCAAAGGATAAAATAGAAATTGAAAGAATCTACTTATCCCTTCCTGAAAGAGATCCCAAAATTATAGATAATTTCCAGAACTCCCATGTCAAAGAGAAAATTTTACAAGCAGCTAGAAACAATTCAGATCTCACAGTACCACGGTCAAAATCACACAATATTTAGCAACTTCCAGGTTAAAGGAACAGAAAAAGATAACATTTAAAAACTCCTTTAAAAATGAATGTTGAAAATTATTTTTACATATAATTGGGAAAAAATTATATGCTATTAAGAGGAGAAAAAACAAGGCTTGGAGAATACAATATCCCAAGTATCTGAATGCTTAGCTTTCTTTCCCTCCTGGAGAATTAGAACTGTAGTTAGTTAGCACTCTTCCCTGAAAAAGGGCTATGATCTTGATTGAATGGGCCTTATCATTCCTTAGGCAGGTGGTATTGATTAGCTGGACAGGCAGGATTCCAATCATTGGCAGCCTCTTTGGCTCTCTTTGCCAAATCAGTCAATAAGAAAGTAGCACCAACAGGATGTAGAACAGGATACTGAACTGTCCGTCTCAATAAATCTTTCCCCTGACAGAATGCCAGCCCTATTCCCCTTCTTTGTCTCATTGGGTAAACATTAATACCTCTTGAATAGGCTTTCCTTGTTTGCATTCTATATAATCCATGTCCACTTCCATCAAGGCTTTAGGACCTTCCCAATTTCTTCTTATAATCTCAGAATTTATATATCTTCTCATGTAATCAGCACCATTGACTCTTTCAAAATTCTTGTCTTGCTTGGCCGAGCTGCTGAGTCCTCAGGGAACTTGGCCCTGAAACTGAGTGTTTAAATGTCATTAAATGCCTTTGCTTGAGTTGGAAAAAGTCTGAATTCCTTCAGAGAAAACACTGTGACATGTAACTGATAGCTCAACATTTTAGACCTGACACATGGCACTTTCACCTTTCCACATGAAGTCCAGTTCCCAACCACAATGACCAAAAGACCTTCCTTTTTCCATGCTTCAGCTGATAGTACTTTTTTTAGTTTATATTTTTTATATACTTTGTTTTGTGAATTATGTTGGGAGAAAAAAATCAGAACTAACTAGAAAAATCATGGGAGAGAGAAAAAAACAGAAAAAAGAAGCAAAGAAAGCATGTGCTGATTTATATTCATTCTCCTTAGTTCTTTCTCTGTTTGCAGATGGCATTTTTTGTCCAAAGCCTATTGGAATTCTTTTGGATCACTGAACTACTGAAAAGAACCAAGCCTTTCATAGTTGATCAGTGCACAATGTTGCTGTTAATGTGCACAGCATATTCCTGGTTCTGCTGGTTTCACTCAGCATCCGTTCAGGTAAATCTTTCCAGGCCTTTCTCTAATCAACTTGGTCATCATTTTTTATAGAACAGTAATATTCCATTACCTTCATGTATCACAACTTGATAAGCATCCACTCCTTTTTCAATTTTTTGCTACCACAAAAAGAGCTGCTACAAACGTTTTTGCACAGATAGGCCCTTTTCCTTTCTTTATGATTTCCTTGGGATACAGTCCCAGTAATGGCACTGCTGGGTCAAAGGGTATTCACAGTTTTATAGTCCTTTGGGCATAGCTCCAGATTGCTCTCCAGAATGGTAGAATCATTTCACATTTACATCAACAATGCCTTTGTGTCCCAGTTCTCCCACATCCCCTCCAACATTTAGCATTATCCTTCCTGTCATCTTAGCCAATCTGAGAGGTATGAGGTGACACCTCAATGTTGCTTTAATTTGCAATTCTCTAATAAATAGTGATTTAAAATATGTTTTCATGTAATTATAAGTGGCTTTAATTTCATCATCTGAAAATTGTTCATATCCTTTGATCATTTATCAGTTGGGGAATGATGTGCATTCTTATAAATTGACACAGTTCTTTACATATTTTACACATGAGACCTTTGTCAGAAGCTTTTTCATAGCTTTGTACTTCCCTTCTAATCTTATTTCTGTTGGTTTTGTTTGTGCAAAAACTTTTTAACTTAATGTAAAGTTGTCCATTTTGCCCTTCATCATGCTCTCTAGTTCTTCTTTGATCTTAATTTCCTCCCTTCTCCAAAGCCCTGATAGATAAATTATCCCTCATTCTCCTAATTTGTTTATGGTATCATCCTTTATGCCCAAATCATGTGTCCATTTTGCCCTTATTTTGATATGGGGCATGAGGTGTAGGTCTATGCCAAGTTTCTGACATATTATTCTCCAGTTTTCCCAGTAATTTTTGTCAAACAGTGAGTTTGGGCCTTATCAAATACTCAATTGCTATTGACCTTGCTTATTGTGTCACATGTATCTAATCTGTTCTACTGACTATTTCTTAACCAGTACCAAATGGTTTCAGTGACTGCTGCTTTATAATATTGCTTTAGGGTTGTTATTACTAAGCCAGCATTCTTTGTAATTTTTAAATTAATTTCTTTGATATTCTTGACCTTTTGTTCTTCCAGATGAATTTTATTATTTTTTCTAGTTCTATAAAATAATGTTTTGGCAGTTTGATTGGCATGGCACTGAACAAGTAGCCCAATTTAGGCAGAATTGTCATTTTTATTATATTAGCTTGGTTTAGCCACGAACAATTTATATTTTTTGAGTTGTTTAGATCTCATTTTATTTGTGTGTGCACAATTGTGTGCAATTGTGTTCATATAGTTCTTGGGTTTGTCTTGGCAGGTAGACCCCTGAGTATTTTATTTTGCCTACAGTAATTTTAAGTGGAATTTCTCTTTCTACCTCTTGCTGATGAGTTCTGTCAGTAATATATAAAAATGCTGATGATTTGTATGTTTTTTTTTTTGTTTGTTTGTTTTTACTGAGGCAATTAGACATAAATGACTTGCCTAGGGTCACACAGCTAGGAAGTATTAAGTGTCTGAGACCAGATTTGAACTCAGGTCCTCCTGACCTCAGGGCTGGTGCTCTATCCACTGCATCACCTAGCTGCCCCTTTTTATTTTATATTCTGCAACTTTGAGAAATCAGCTGATACTACTAGTTGCATTCCCCCCCCCCCACACGTGTGATGAGTAAATATTAGAATGAGATATTAGAAGACATCTAATCTTTCCCTTCTCCTATTCTGATGGTTTGAGACCTTTCTGGGAAGGAAGTTATTACTGATCAGAGGAAAGAAATGTCCTGATGGCCAACTGTGGTAAGGAGACAGGTTTGGCATGGATTCAAAATAGTGCACTCATCGTATAGATTCTAAACTTCAGCACACATGGTCCTTTCTTTGTTGGTGAGGAAGACAAGTAATACTGTTAGAATGGGAGGAAGGGATTTCCCCTTTCTTGATCATCCCTCTTTTTGCCTTCTCCTCATTAATATGTGTGAGTATGTTTCTATGTATGTGTATTTTTATATACATACACACACAACCATATTTTTTGTGTGTACATATACATATTGTATATACACTGACACACACACACACACACACACACACATATATATACACACACACACATATAATTCCCTCCTATTATGAGCTTCCTAAAGAGACAAAATTGTTGTTGGGAAAAGAAGGCAAAGACACGAAGGTGGGACTGAGTGTAATGTACCAGATATATATATATATATATATATATATATATATATATATATATATATATATGAAGGAGAGGCAGAAATCATTTAAGGTAGGTAGGCAGAGGCTGGAGTCTGGAGAAGGCCTTGAAAAGCCAGACAGAGGAGTCCAGATGTAGTAGTGTTGGCATTTTTTCTCCTCTTCCATTCCTCTCTTTGGGACAGATTTCCTAAATCAGATCTCCTGATCCCAGGTTCAGGAATCTTTCAACTAAATATCAGTGAATGAGACCTGAAATTCTAGAACTCTAGAGAGTGGAAGCTGGACAGAATCTTAGAACATAAAACATAGACTTTTTTTGAAAAGTAAATTTTTATTGCTGTCTTTTTGGTTTTACACCAGCACTATTTTCTCTGTTATCCTTTCTCCTTTCCCTCCAAGAGTTTCATCCCGTTTACAAAGGAGCACTTTTAAAGGCAAAAAAAGAAAAAAGAAATGAAAAAACTCAGTGTGATTGATGAATACATCAAAAAACCCTCAAACTACATGCGATATAGAACTTTTATAGCTTTATCTCCTCTGTAAAAGGGAGAGTAAAAGGGGGAGTCAGAATGTTTTCTCACATCTCTTCTTTTGCGTTCTAGTATAACATAGAGGTTCTATTTAAAGTACATCTTATGTATTTCACTAAATATTTCCCAATTGCATGTAAAAAGTTAATATCTATTTAAACAAATTTTGAATTTCAGACTATGAAAGCCTATGAGACATATTCCTAAGCTTGGAAAATAAAGATTCTCTGGGGAATCTTTATATATAGAAGAATTGCACATGTTGAACATATATTGGATTTTTTTTTTGTCTAGGGGGAGGGGAGGGAGAAAAAATTTGAACACAGGGTTTTGCAAGAGTGAATGTTGAAAACTATCTTTGCATATATTTTGAGTATAAAAGTATTATTTATAGATAAATAAATAAATTTATTTTATAAAAGGCTTTCTAGTGTGGCCATCTACATATCTCAGAACATATCAGATATTCATAGATGCTGGAAGATCCTTTATATCCATATGAGTTGAAAGTGGAGTACTGATGGATAAAGTTCTAGACTTAGAGGTCCAAAAACTTGGGTTTGAACTCTGTATAAAACACTCAATGTTTAACCCTAAGCCAATTCCTTCATTTCTTTTAGCCTCAATTTCTCCATCTGTAGAATGAGGATGTTGAAAGAGCCTATCTCACAGGATTGTTATAAAAATATAAGGAAATTATATTATATATGTGAAGTCCTTTGTGTACCTTAAAAATTCTAGATAAGTGTCAACTCTCATTACTAGCCATATGATCTTGGGCAAATCATTTCACCTCCTCTGGGAAATAAGGGTAAGAATTCCTTCAGTACTCATCTCATGGACTTGATGAGAGAATCAAATGAGATTGTGTATTAGACAAAGCACTTTGCCAACCCAAATAATGTAATCCCTTCATATAACAAAGGAAAAGGGATTCTAGGGAATAAAAATGTCTTGTCTAAGGTTACTTAGCAAGTTAGCATCAAACTAAAACCAATATTCATACTCTTGTTAATACTCTTTCTGTTCTACCACTTTGTTATCCCCCTCTCATTATAGGCAAAAGCATTCTGCATAAAGTATTAGAGGACCAAATCATTCAGTTCTCTCTCCAGGGCTGAACACTATTTTTCATTATGAGTTTACCAAATCAGGGAAGTTTACCCAACTTCCCAAGCCAAATTCAAGAAATACTAGAAAACTCTCTGGAGGGCACCTGCCCAAGGATTTGATATAGGAGAGACCCCCCTCATGAACAGGAAATATCCTGGACTAGCCCCCAAACTGTGTGGGACAGTGACTCTTACCCAAATTAAAAGCAAAGACTCTTGAGATTAAAAAACAAAAAACAAAAAACAAAAAGGGATGCATTATAATATCTCAAGATAGGGCAATTTTTTAATAAGGTGTCAGTAGAGGAATGGAAAGAACAAACTGCAAAACACAAGATTTATAGAAAAGTAGCCTCTACCTCATCCCCAACTTTTTCCTCCCATTGTCTAAGGGAGTGCAGGCTTACACTCTAAATACAGTCTAATTTAAATTTCCTTAGAGATCTGCTGTACAAGCAGATATTTTCAGATGAGAGAATTCTCTTACCTGAATTCCCAAAGTCATAATTAAGAGGTAGGGGGAAATAGGAGGGGAAATGTTCATCCAAGACAATCAAACACCTGTAGCTTTTTAGCTATAGCTCAATTTGTTAAAGTTTCAAGTGACAATTAAGGCATAGTATAGGGTCACACTTCTATGAGAGGTGTTCACTCAGTTTATTCCATTCACTCACAAATCTGAAAGATAAACTATCCTTTGTTCTCATAATTCGCTTATGGTATATCTCTTTTTGTCTAAATCATAAATCCATTTTGATCTTATCTTGGTAGAGGATGTTAGGTTTTGGTCAGTGCCTAGTTTCCCACATACTATTTCCCAATTTTCTCATCAATTTTTGTCAAATAATGAGTTCTTATCCCAGAAGCTGGAGTCTTTGGGTTTATGAAAACTAAATTACTATAGCCATTGACTCTTGAGTCTTGTGAACCTAATCTATTCCACTGATTACCTACTCTATTTCTTAGTAGAAATGGTTTTAATGGCCATTGCTTTATAATATAATTTTAGGTCTGGTAGAGCTAGGCCATCTTCATTTGCATTTCTTACACTAATTCCCTTGAAAATCTTGAACTTTGTTATTTTTTTCTTGCTCTGAAAAATAATTTCTTGGCAGTTTGATTGGTATGTCACTGAATAACTAGATTATTTTAGGTAGAATTGTCATTTTTATTATATTAACTTGGCCTACCCACAAGCAATTGATATTCTTCCAGTTGTTTAGATCTGACTTTATTTGTATGGAAAATGTTTTATAATTATGTTTATATAGTTCCTGACCTTGTCTCGGCAGGTAGATGCCCCAATATTTTTAATTATCTACAGTAATTTTAAATGGAATTTCTCTTTGTATCTCCCACTGCTGAACTTTATGATAACATATAGAAATCCTGATGATTTATGTAGATTTATTCTGTATCCTACAACTTCGCTACAGTTGTTTCTAGTAGTTTTTAAATTAATTCTTGGGATTCTCTAAGTATACCATCTTATCATCCTCGAAGAGGGATAATTTTGTTTCTTCATTACTTGCTCTAATTCTTTTAATTTCTTTTTCATTTTTTATTATTAAAGCTAACATTTCTAAAACAATGTTGAACAGCAATGGTGATAACAATGGGCAACATTGTTTCATCCCTGATCTTATTGGGAATGCTTTCAGCTTATCACCATTGCATATGATACTTGTTGATTGTTTTAAATAGATACTACTGATCATTTTAAGAAAAGCTCCATTTATTCCCATGCTCTCTGGTGTTTTTAACAGGAATAGGTGTTGTGTTGGGTCAGAAACCATTTAATAAAAAAAGACTGGAGAGATCTCTAGAAGCAAAGCAAAGTTTATTATATGTTCTTCTGAGAATCCAGGATGCTACCCATCGAGCAGACAATCAAAGGGAGGAAGCACCGTAGGGGGCAGGGTCAATGCTTTTAATCCCTAACGAAAATTCCCCATCCCACCAATGACCCTCATCCTTATTGGCTGAGGATCTTACATTCTAAATGCTGGAACTACCCAAGAAATTGAACTTGACCAATAAGTACATAATTGCCCATATTTGGTTGAAATAGGGAGGATAACAAGAAGGGAACTTAAGTATGCCCTTAGGGGGATAACAGGGAGGAGACTTTAAGTATGCCCTTAAGAGGATGGTAGGGAGGAAACTTTAAGTATGCCCTTGACTTAATGCTTAAAGTCCTTCAGGCCTACTCAAACTTTGAAATAGATGAAGCCTTACTCAATTTTCACAACTGTCTTGAAAGATCTCACCTTATCTCATTCAGTCCCCCCTCTTATTTATACACTGAGATCTCTTCAAATTCTTGTAGCATAACTTTACATTCCCTATCGAATTCCTCATCCCTTTCTGGTTCCTGTCAGTCTACTTGGACCACTGGCTCCCACCCTTGTTCTTTTAACACCATCAATCTAAAAGACCCTTTGGCTTTCTCTTCCAACCTAATCATTCTAGGTAATGAGTTTTGGACTATTCTGGTTATCAAGCGGATCAAAAAAGGTATGCAGATAGGGAGTAATATAACACTACTGAGAGCTATAAGGCCAAACCAAAGGAGCTGCTTCCCCCAGCTTCCCCCAAACCAAGAAGTATTGAATGATGAGGTCCAGGTCTGTAAAGGAACATGAGCAAGTTTCCTAATGTTTTTAATGACTTTTTACTAGATTTCCATTGTCATCTTTATACATCTTTATAGTCACACAAACATACATCTTTATAGTTTCATACAAACTTTCCCTTCCTCAGCTAACAAATAATCCAGCACAAGGCTGTTATAAAACAGCCTCTCTTGTTTGAGTAGCTTGGTCAGCCAAAAGATCTAGTGCCTCAGCCATCTGATTGGTGATAATCTCTACAACTGCTTGAAGCTTAATTATCCTGTTCAATATATATTTGGGTTCTATATCCCCAACTTCCATCTTGAGCCCAAGTGGCTGCCCCATACTCTTTAACTATTCTTTCTGGAGGACAGACATCACCCCAACCATTTGCATCTCCAGTCTGAGGAATGGAGGTATCTAAACCCCATTTCTCTTTTCCCAAATCATCGTACAACTGAATCCCTATATATTGGTTTGCCTGTTCAGGGAGAAAGAAAAATTTTGGCCTTATTAGTCCAATATAGCAAATCCCTGTCCAATTAAGAGGTAGGTGAGTATAAGCAGTTAAGCCACAGATCCAATAATGACCCATTAGAACAGGTTGTTCCCTCGAAAATATGTCTGAACTATTCCTTATAAAAGGGTAATATTGCTGGTCTCTCATCCCTAGGGGACCTTCCCCCACAAAGGTGACATACTGACATTTCCATAAACCTTGCTCCTTCCTCCTACAATTGGCAACTGGCCATTGACCTATTAGGTTAGACGTATTCCAAAATGTGGGAAACAGAATCCCATGTTTCCCAGGTGTCTCTGGGGTGACATGGTACCAACCCCATTGATGTCTAGACAGGTAAAAACTTGTTTTCCAAATTCTTGTAGTCTCCCTCGTATCTCCTAGAGACAGAGCAGACAAAAGAAAGCCTTTTGTCAATCCGCAGCAATTCCTAAGGAATTGTGTCAGAGCTCTAAGAGCTCCAAACAACGACTGCACTGTCCACTTGACAACTGCAGTGTCCACTACAAGATAAGGAAAGAAAAAGTCTTTTACCTCGTCCAGAGTTAAGTCCACTCATGAGAAAGTATTAGGGACTCTCTCTCCAAGAGTTGCCATGTAGCCTGCATGCCACATCAGCTGGTAGGGCAGGCTAAGGAGGTAAGAAGGAGGCTTGGCCTCTGAGGCAGAACGTTGTGTCTGGCAAGAGTTAAAGGAACTGCTAATAGGTTCCTTGAGGTGTCCAGGCGGGGTGTCCTCTTGCTAGATCTCTGGGATGCAGAGCTAACTCCAGAAGTCTCCCTTCTGTGGCTCCATCTATGAAATACTGAGTGGTCTGGGCGTGGGATAATCCTGAAAGAGAGGAAGCATAGTCAGCTTTGCGCACACATGCATAAGGCACATACACGCATACTTGCTCTTGCACTCTCTTGCTCTTGCTTCCTGCTACCCCCACTGAGAGAATGACTGAATAAAGATAAATTGTTTGCACTTCACTCCATATGTATCTGGGTGGACTCTGAAGGACAGTCTGGCACAAGAAAGGGCATCTCCCAAATGACAAAGTTTTTGTCACTAAAAGGAATGCAAAGTAAAAACTGCAAAACACAAGATTAAGTAGCCTGAATGCAGAAGTCCCCTTCCTCCAGTGTCAGGGGCCGAGACCTAGTCACTGGGAACCTTAACAGAGACTGCCTCTTCCAGCTTCCCCGAGCCGGACAGGGCTTCGGACGTCTCCGGCCCTCCTCGTGGAGACGGGAGGAGGGAAATACCAGACAGAGGAGCCGAGGTGGATAGACTCAGCGATGTTTATTGGTGTTACAAGTCAGCGGTGTCTCCCGCAAGCCATCCAGAGTCCATTCCTTTTATAGTCCTTTTCCCTCCACCTGTAATTCATCTAGAGGGGCAGGGACTCCTCCCCAATCCCTCCCCGAAGGAGGAGCCCATCCTTTCTGTGCCTCCCCTGCCACGGGCCAGGTTCCACCACTTCAGCGTGGTAATCAAGGAATCCTGGGTTAGGGTGAGTCCTGGCACAAAGGAGTCCTCAACTCACTTCAGGAGGTTCAGGTCCAGGGCCCCCGACACTCCAGAGCCTTGCCTTTGCTCCTGATGTTTAGGGGAATTTAGATTTACATTCTAATCAAGGAAATCTATACCAGAAATAAAAGAACAATTTGCCTTTAAAAGAGGTACTTAAATGCCAATTAAGAAGTGAAAGAAACTGGAGGGGATACCTCTACTAGTTATTATAAAGTCTCAAGTCACAATTAAGCTACACTTTAAGGCTATATTCTCTTCAGAGTATCTTCTCTCAGTTAATTCCACAGAATCCCTCCATTTTATTTATTATCCTTTGAAGACTTCTCATACCATTCTTGATACATTTCCTCAACTATCTTGTTCTCCGTCTCTAATTCCACTCGATCTGGCTTGTCCTTTTTCTCTATTGGGGTCTATCTTTGTCTAACTGAACTTCCCTCTTTAGGCTTGTGTGGTTCAGATACCATTTAATTAAAAAAAAGCTGGAGAGATCTCTAGAAGCAAAGCAAAGTTTATTATATGTTCTTGTGAGAATCTGGCCTCCTACCCATCCTGCAGATAATTGAAGGGAGGCAGGGTCAACACTTTTAATCCCTAACGCAAACACCCCCTCCCACCACTGACCCTCATCCTTATTGGCTGAGGATCTTACATTCTAAACAAGGGAACTACCCAAGAAATTGAACTTGACCAATAAGTACATAGTTGCCCATATTTGACCTAAACAGAAAGACACTGATGTCATAGGAGGATAACACGGAGACTTAAGTATGCCCTTAGGAGGATAGCAGGGAGGGGACTTAAGTATGCCCTTGACTTAATGCTTGAAGTCCTTCAGGCCTACTCAAACTTTGAAATAGATGAAGCCTTACTCGATTTTCACAACTGTCTTGAAAGATCATCTCATCTCGTTCAGGCTGATCAACCTTTCTTCTGTGGAAATACCAGTCATGTCTCTGAGGGTAAATTTTCCCTATAAAACCTACTTGTGGGCCATCCCACCATGGCTGCCACTTTTCTGGGTCAGTCCATCACAGCATTCTGCCTTGTGGTGCCTTTTCCCTTTCTCTTTGCCATGTGATATCTCTCCAAACTGCACTATGCTTTCTGACTCCACTTCTCCTTACAGCTAACTAAATCGTTTAGCATATGAAGTCCTTCTCATGATTTAGCCTTCTCATGATTTAGTCTACCAGCTAAGGGCATGCTGCAATCTCATGCGGGTACTCCCTTCCTACTGGGAAATTGTGAGTTCTACCAAGGAACTTATAAGAGCCTTTTCCTTGCTAACTATATGTTCTTTCAAATCTATAACAAATTCATTACCTTTGTCATCATAATGACAGTCTAATGAGCCTATTCAGCATACAACTTGGAGTTCTGTATTCCCAACTCCCATTTGGGGCCATCTTATCACCCCAACCATTTGTGTCCCCAGTAGAGAAAGTAATCTTTCACAAATAAAATTTATCAGCAACAACAAAATACTAAAAGAAAGACAGATATATGTGTCTAGCAACAGACAGATGACTAGGCCAAATATTCACTAACCACATATTTCCAGATAGGAAACTTCAAGATCTTGCATCTGTCGAACATTTGCCTTGATTATAGAAATTTGCTATAAGAGAAAATAGCAGGGACATGATGATAGGATAAAGCATTCTTAGCTCAGTTTAACAATTTCATCTTATTACCAAACTGAGGAATAATCAGTTGGGTTCTTTCACCATTGGAAAACTGAGTCAAAAGAATCCCACCTTAAGCAGAGGCCAAGGTCCTCCCAACTCTTGTCAGATGTCAACCTCTACCTGTAACAATTCAGGTTCGCATTTCTCTGAATAACTTGTGACACATTCTTTTCAAAGATAGTGAATCACTGGCTTGATGATCCATCAGACAATCATACCTGAATTCAAAACTTCAAATAATATCAGCTATAGTGCCAAGGGATTTTATCTCAAATGGCAAGTCTCATTAATCAAAGCTTCAGATAAATTTAGCTCTCAAGGATTACATATCCTGAAAAAGTATTGACCATACCCACTTACATTGATAACAATAAGAGATTCACTGTAGAAAGTTCACAGCTTGTCTTCATATCTAAATTTAACATTACACAAATCATTTTACTTTTAAGATACTCAATAACCAATCTATACCTACATCTAATCTACATCAAAATATTAACCATGTTTAAAAGAACAAAGACACAGACCATTGTTCTCAGAATCTCTTTAAATAATGGGAACAATTTTAAAATGACTCAATGAAACCAATTAAAACTCACATAGAATATAGAATATACTGGTCTAATTTCACATGAAAAAACCCTATTAGATTTAACAATAATTTCTTCATCCTAAAAAAGTTAATTCAACTTCCTCCAATGGAGGAGTCCCTTATAAAATATACATAACAAGTACAACAACATCAATATTGTTAAAATTCCTCTAAGTACAAACATTTCCACCTTTTACCAAAACATTCCTAATTTCAAAGTCAGTTGTAGAAGTTATAAATTGTCCTTCACTATGGGGAGCCAGCCCTAATCTACAAGTGATAAGGCCACATTCCTAAGATAGGCAGACATCTAGGCACCTTCTAATCACATCCTGGAGCTTCCTACATCACCAAAGACCCTGGTCAACTCATCCTTTGGCAGGAAACTAATCCTTTGTCTAGGGCCTCTTTGTACTGAGTTTGCGGACCCCTACTTCCTTTCTTCTTGCTATAAATACTTGTACTTTTGCCCACAATAAACGAGACTTGATCAGAAAGCCTGTCTTGTCTCCATTCTTCTCGTCTCCTGTCCCTTGCCCCTTCTCTTTTCTTTCAGGGTCCTGTGGGTTGAGACACTTCACAGTCCATTCTTGAGGTTCCTCCACAGGTTCTTTAAGACTGATGTTTTCAGCCTGCAGTCTGAGTCATCTATAATATCTTGTACTTCTCCTCTGCTTCTTTCAGGACACCTGGAACTGCAGATTCCAAAGATGTTAACCAGGCCAGTAATTCTTACTTTTTAGGGGCTAAAAGGGGATGAGGACAAGGCCAGTATATAATTCCTTAAAAACATTTCCTTTGTTTTTTTTCCCCCCAGAAGTAAATCAAATAGCATCTCATATGGGAAAAGTCCCAGATCACTTTTGGGAACAGTTCTAATTCTTTAATAGAGCAATAGGCAAACATTTGGTGCAACACATCAATTTAGTAACTTGTTTCTTAAGAATATGATTCATTTTTTCTACTTTCCCTGATGAGGGCATATGCCCAGATATATGGAATTACCACTCAATTTCTAATCCCTCCCCAATATTCTTATAAAACATTAGAAGTACTGGGCTTATATCCCAAAGAGATGGGAGAGGGACCTATATGTGCAAAAGTATTTGTGGCAGCCCTTTCCATAGTGGCTAGAAGCTGGAAATTGAATGGATGCCTATCAATTGGAGAATGACTGAATAAATTGTGGTATATGAATGTTATGGAACATTATTGTTCTTAAGAAATGAACAGCAGGATGAATACAGAGAGGCTTGGAAAAACTTACACAAACTGATGCTAAATGAAATGAACAGAATCAGGAGGTCATTACTTTAACAACAATACTATATGAGGATGTATTCTGATGGAAGTGGCTATCTTCAACAATGAGAGGATCCAAGTCAGTTCCAATTGATCAGTAATGAACAGAACCAGCGACATCCAGAGAAACACTGGGAAATGACTGTGGACCACAACATAACATTTACACTCTTTCTGGTATTGTTTGCTTGCGTTTTTGTTTTTCTTCCCCCGTTATTTTTACCTTCTTTCTAAATCTGATTTTTCTTGTGCAGCAAGATAACTGTATAAATATGTATACATATATTGTATTTAACATATACTTTAACATATTTAACACGTTTGGGACTACCTGCCATCTAGGGGACAGAATGGAAGGAAGGAGGGGAAAAGTTGGAACAGAAGTTTTTGCAAGGATCAATGTTGAAAAATTACCCATGCATATGTTTTGTCAATAAAAAGCTATTAAAAAAACACCTTAGAAGTAAAGTTCCATTATCAGAATCAGTCGTCTCTACCAATCCATATTTAGGTACAATTTATTCCAACGTTATTCCACTAACCCTTCTTAAAGCAGCAGAGCTCAGAGGAAAGCTTCCATCCATCCCCTATATTTTAGTTTCTCCATTAGTGTCATTTCATTAAAGCCTAACCTAAACATTTTGGAGCTAGACTTCCTCCCGCCACAGGGACATCTCCTCAATACTTTCTTATTTATTTTTAGACATACCTTTCAGATGCAACTTGTTCTGCAATTACACATATTCCTATGTGCCAAATGTTCTTGCTTATACTTCTTTGTTAAAGGGAGAAAGCAAGACAAGTCTTTAAATTTAATATTCTAAATAATTTTGGACTAAATTTCACAAAATGTATACCCCATATTCAGCTGGGCTGACAAAATGGTAAAACATAACTCATAAGTTTTACAAATTAACCAATATACTATTTAGCAAGCAACATAGTATTTAAATATATTTCATTAAATTAGGAGATACAAACATATGATCTCTTTAGGTTAGTTACCAGAAAACCAAAATTTTCTATTTAAAATCAAATCAAATACAGATTTAAATTTCTAGTAATGATACTTCAATATCAATGCACACACATTTCTAAAATCTTATATCAGAATAAACAAATTTACAATTTTAGCATGTACTAGTTTATAGTGTGTGGAATTAACTGAGTGAAGATAGTTATGGAAATATAGTCTTTTTTTTAAATAACTTTTTATTGATAGAACGCATGCCAGGGTAATTTTTTACAGCATTATCCCTTGCATTCACTTCTGTTCCGATTTTTCCCCTCCCTCCCTTCACCCCTTCCCCCAGATGGCAAGAGTCCTTTACATGTTGAATGGGTTGCAGTATATCCTAGATACAATATATGTGTGCAGAACCGAACAGTTTTCTTATTGCACAGGGAGAATTGAATTCAGAAGGTATAAATAACCCGGGAAGAAAAACAAAAATGCAAGCAGTTTATATTCAGGAAATATAGTCTTAAACTATACTTCAATTGTGACTTGAGACTTTATAATAACAAATATAATTTTAGCTTAAAATTGCAGGTCTTTGTTCCCTCCCATTTCCCCCTACCTCTTAATTAGCATTTAAGTGCTTTTAAAGGTGATGATTTTGAATTTTTTTATCCAAGAACATTTGCTTACCTAACAGTTCTATGGGGAAACTTAAATTGAGTTTATTATTATTGACTTGCATTCTTTTATGTCTGAGTTAGAGTTCCTTGATTAAAATGTAAGCCTGGACATCCCTAGACAATGGGAGAAAAGGACAGCCTGGGTAGGGCTGGGGCTTTGGGGGCTTCTGTGTTCAGGCTATTTAAGCTGGCGTGTTGTAGTTTTTGCTTTCCACTTTAATGACAGATACCTTGTCAAATGAGAGATGCCCTTTCTAGGGATATCATAATAACCCCCTTTTTTCTTTTTCTGAGAGTCTCTGTTTTTGTTGATGATAATGTTCAGGTGTGAGAATTGAGGGTTGAGAGATCCCCTAACAGCAATGGGATCCCCTTTGTTGCAGATTTTGGGAAAGAATTTGCAAACCCCAATAAATACAGGCTCAAGGTTTGTGTCAAGAATGGATTTATTTACACTAAGAAAACAGCTTTCATAGTGGGCAAAATCTGTTAAGACTTCTGCAAAGGTTTACATTGAGAAAGACCTAGTGGGCTAAGTCCAGAAGGTCATTGGCAAAGATTTGGGGTTCTGAGTAGTCCTTTATTAGCTTTCTGAGGTTTGAGATTGAGGTTAGAGGCTGGGGAGATTAAGGACTAATTTTCAATTCAATAGAGAGCAGTGATTAAGCCCCAGGCCAAGATATTCAATTGAATGAAATTATTTATCTGGGAGTTTCCCTTAAGAACAGAAGGGTCCCAGAGGTCTGGAGGGTTTGAGACCCCAGATCACCTTTTCCCCAAAGATTCTTTTGGGACCCTTTCCCCCCAAAGATTAAATGGGACACAGTATGTCATTCCCCCTCCCAAAGATTAAAGGGGACACAGTTTACATCAATACTGTCCCACATAATAGTAATTATATCATACAATTTCAGAATCATAACTCCAATTGAAACACACACATCCCCAAAATTTAAGGTGGCAGAAAACTACCCTTTCAAGTCTGTCCACAAGGCTTAAAAAATTAGTGGACTTTAGGACCCTGGAGGAAGATGATCTGAGAAATTTGGACCCAGGGGTCTGGCTATCATTCTGTGGCTCAGTAACTAGCCCACCCTCCATGCCAGAAATGCAAGGGTGGGGGCATGTCAAAGATGCTGGAGCACCAGCACAAACCCCAGAAAAATTCGAGCTAGCCAAGGGCACCACCCTTGCCAAGATAGATTCTACAAACTTGAGAAGCTTGGAAAAATCCCAGACAGGGTGGTCCTTTTTTCATTTGGCAGGGTTTTTTTTTCCCTATAAGCCTCGTTATGTAAATTAGGTATACTTAAAAATACCTTAGCTGATAGACAGTGCCAAGCAACTTAAATCTTAATCTCAAAAACCCCAGAATCTGCTAAAATGTTTTTTTTTTAACAGTTTTGTAACTTTCATTATTTTTGTAGAGTCAAATTGACCAGTTCTAAGTCCACAGAAATGTAAGGATTTTTTGGGTGTGTCAATTAAAAACTTTCCCTATTTCAGAACTAGCTCTTCCTCTCTCTAGCTAAAAGCTATCTGCATAAGTCCAATTATGTACAAAACAAACATTTTAAAATTTTCAAACAGCCAGATCTTTTCCTTTGTAATTTGGCTGACTGAAAGAAACACAGAAGACAAACACAAGCTCATATTCACACACAAACACAAATTGCTTTTCTAAATCAATCAAGCTGATGTTCTCTACCCTACCTTGGAATGGAATCAAGGAGGAGAGTTCTGGAGCCAAAGCCTTAGGAGCTGACCCATATTGAAGGCTTCTTTGAATTTACACCCAACCCTTGAGGGATGGACAGTTTCTCCAAGTGATTTGGGCACCTGCCCAAACCAAACATTTTGGTACTTCATCCCAATTCTTTCTAAAGAGTTATCTTCCTGGGTCACCAGATAGGTTTAGAGCCAGCTACTTTCCTATGGTTCAAAGTGTCTTATCTTCTTTTAACGAAGGACTCACCTGATCTTACCAAAGGAAAACAGGAGAATCCTTACGGACTTGAATCACTTAGAATTTTCTCTATATCAAAGGGAAATTGGAACTTTTTACACACTCTAATTGCCTAAATTCTGCCACTCCCAATTCCAGTTACCCAGGCAGCTCATAAATTGCTTGGCAGAGGAAAGTCCTCTTACAGATAATCTCTCCTCTCCTCATCAGTTCTTGCTTGTCTAGAATGTGCTGCACAACTTACCTGACTGATTTCAAACTTTTCTTAACTGGCTTATCTCCTGGGCCAAATTAATCCTCTGTTTTTGCCAGCCTACTTCTGTTTTTGTTTTCTGAATTCCTGAGCCAAGTCCAAGGACCACTCTCTGGAGGATGTCAGCCCAAGGATTCAGTACAGGAGAGACCCCTGCAAAACACAAGATTAAGTACCCTGAATGAAGAAGGCCCCACTCCCCAACCTGGCCTTTTCTCTTTTTTTTTTTTTTTGCTGAGGAAATTGGGGTTAACTGACTTGCCTGGGATCACACAGCTAAGAAAATGTTAAATGTCTGAGAGCAGATTTGAACTCAGGTCCTCCTGACTTCAGGGTTGGTGCTCTATCCACTGCTCTACCTAGCTGCCCCTTTCTCCCATTGTTTACAGGAATCTGGGTTTACATCCTAATTGAGGAAATCTATCCCAGAAATAAAAGAACAAATTGCATTTAAAAGAGGTACTTAAATGTTAATTAAGAGGTGGTGGGAAACCAGAGGGGGAAGAACACCTGCACTTTATTTTTATGCTATACCTCTATTTGTTATTATAAAGTCCCAAGTCACAGTTAATTAAGGTACAGTTTAAGACTATATTCCCATGAGAGTGTCTTTACTCAGTTAATTCCACACACTCTTGATAATCTAAATAGCAAATGACTTACTGATGCATCCAGTTTTCTTGAAAATAGGGAAAAGCAGGGAGGTTATTTTGTGGTGAGCCTCAATGGCACTTTGGAGCTAAGCTATTCTCCCTAGGGACTTCTGCTTAGAGGGCCGAACTCTTTGCTCTTACTAGAGTCTTAGAATTGGGGAAAGGAATGAGAATTTATATTGACTCCCAATATGCCTTTCATGTGTTGAATACTTATGGGACTATATGGAAAGAAACAACCAAACATTACCCAATTAAATATGCAAGGGAAATTCTACAATTACTTCAACCTGTCCATGGATCTATAGGGGGTTCTGTTATGTTTTTTTAAAGGACACCAGGGAGGGGATTCATTTCAGTCCAAGGGAAATAGGCTTGCAGATTTAACCTCTCTAGTTGAGGTGTGAGAAAGTGGCAAAATCTGAAAAGCCCTAAGGCTAGCTGGCCTTGGGAGTAGCACAAATCATACCGGCCAATAGCTGTAATTCAATACTGATTCTGTTAGTCAGTAAGCAGTAAAACTCAATGATGGGTACTACCTCATCTCTACCACTCTGTAATTGTACCTCTAAATCATAATATTAGCTTATTAACTTAATCTTTGTTTCTCTTTCCCCTGAAGTTATCTCCCTGAATTTGACTTTTTACGAAATTCCCTTGGAACTTTAGCCCACTTCAATTGGTGTTACAATTATTTCCTTGCTTCTGCCGCTTTGCTAAACTCTCTTTCCTAATTCCTTTGGAACTTTAGCCTGCAGTCAAGCAGCATAATAATTCTTTGCTCCTTAACTTGGGGAGTGTGCAAATTCTTTGGCCAAACCTATGACACTGTCGGGGATGAATTGATTGAAGATCCTCTCATAGGAATATGACCTAATTATGACTTGAGACTTTATAATAACATGTTGAGCTATAACTAAAAAGCTGTATGTGTTCTATTGTCTTAAAAGAAAGAACATTCCCCTTCTCTTTTCTACCATCTCTTAATTAGCATTTAAGTACTTATTTTAAAGGTGATAATGGCTTTGAATTTTCTCATCTGAGGATATCCCCTTGTATAGGAGTTCTCCAGAGGAATTTAAATTAAGAATTTATTATTATTGACTTGTATTCTTTTGTTTCTGGGATAGATTTCTGGGTGTAGGGTGTAAGTCTGTACTCCCCCAAATAATGAGAGAAAAGGTCAAGGAGGGGCTTCTGTTCTATTTAATTTTGTGTTTTGCAGTTTATGTTTTGTACTCCTTTTACTGACAAACATTTTGTCATATGGAAGATGCCCTTTCTTGTGAGATTGTAATAAAACCCTTTTTGCTTTTTCTTACTCTGAGAGTCTGATCATTTTGTGGTCAATACTGTCCCACACAACACTGACCAAGAGGGACTCTAATCTTGTTGGGGTATCTTTCTCTTCAATAGATTGGCAGAAAAGATATGCACAGATCTCAGGGAATAAGAGAAAAATAACAGATTCTTCAGTAAAAACCAAATCCTGAAAATCAGTGTTTGGGTAATGGGGAGAAGCTGTAATGCCGGAGAAACTGAGGCAAGATAGAGATTAGAAAGCTTTTTATTTGAATTTCTGAGAGGGAGAGATTGTCTGGGGGCAGAGCAAAATCCATTTCCCCCCTCCCCCTCTCCCTCAGGACTGAATTAAGTATTGAATGTGACATTCCAGTGATTTTTATAGGGCTCTAGTAATCAGGGGAGACAAAGGTAAGGGGTGGAGTCCAAACACTAGTGATTGGGAATTTCTAGGAACAGGCCATATCTGGTTCTGACAGGTGTGTGGGGGGGTGAGGACCATAAATTCTTGGTAACTTAGGAGGATCTGGGAGCCAGAATGTCTTAAATAAAAGCTCTCTCCCTTATCTGAGATTAAACATTTACAGTTTATGACCCTAAAGTAGCCAGCCCTAAGTTATACCAGTCCCAATAGTCAGGGAGGGGGAAGTTTGCAACTTAGGGGGATTGAGGCAGAACAATTCAAGGGAAACTGAGGCAAGACAATTCAGAGAAACTGAGGTACAACAAAGCAAAGAGGGGTAAGTAGTTATAGAATCTTCCTGAAGAAGAGAAGAATGGAAAAAAGAAATGGAAAAGAATGGAAGAATGGAAAAGAGTGCCCTAAACCTATTGGGAAAGAGCTTCATGAATATTTAGAGAAGTTGGAGTATAGAATGCTTAGTAAGAGATGGAGTATGAGAGGAATTACAAAATAAGAAGCCCTGGGACCTAGAGAAGGAATTCTTGGGGGCTGGTAGTTGGGGCTGGAGTCAGAGATGAGATGGACATCCAAGCAGTGGCAGCAAAGGATGTGTTCCAGGGTTTTGAGACTGCTTGAGAAGAAAGTAGATCAAAGGTGAGAGGGAGGGAGAGCTTGAAATAAGAGATCATCCAATCTTTCTCCATTCACAGATTTCCCTCTAATTCAGGTCATTGTCACACTTCACCATGAATGGGACCAGGTGAAGTTTTCTCAAAAAGTTTATGAGGTGGAGTGGGTCAGACCTTAGGCCTAAGTCATATGATATCTATTCCCAGAAGTCTGTAGGGCAGGAAGGTCAGGCCTTGAGCCCAGGTTGCAGGAAGTCACATGATCCTACATCCATGATCCTAGAGTTCTCTAGGGCAGGAAAGGTCAGAACCTAGGTCTAAGCTTTAGGAAGTGACATGACCCACAGGAAGCAGTCAACATTGGTGACCACTGGTCAATAATGGTTACTTCTTTTTTAGTCCATCCAATGAAAAGACTTGGGTCTTTTGCTATTTAACCAACTTTACTATTTCCAACTTGCCAGATCGAGCACACATTGGGAGCTGAGACATCTTCCAGGTATATGTCTGAGCCTCTCCCTGCAGGGACTGAATAAACACTTTCTCTTTGTATCTGAAGATGTCTTTGATTAATTAATTTAAGTAAGGAGGTCTAGTACCTGTTCCACACACCTGGAACATTTCAAGAGTCTATTGCCTTCTTGCCTGCGGTCTTTTCTTTTTCCTATCTTTTCTACTTGCAGGTATCAAAGTGATATTATTAAAATACAGATTATCTCATGTTTCTCCCCTACTTCTCCCTATTGCCCAGCCTCTATTTCTAAGCTTATTACACTGTATTCCCCTCTGTGCAAACAACAATGCAACCAAAGTGGTTTATTTGTTTTTATCTTACATTACATTGTATCTCCTACCTTCAGTGTTTTATTAGAAGTGATTGTTATGGAAGACACTGGCACAGGACTCCTCAGCATGGCATGCTCTCACCAGAGAAGGTGCTGTGTTTTATGAGCAAAGCAAAATTCAATCAGCTCAGAAGAAACATGAGATGTGCAAAGTTAGACAATCTAGATCAAATGTTCATAGGGACTATTTATGCCCATCCTGGAGCAGAGCATTCTGAGCCCATGTTGATCTGATCGGCCACACCCAGACATACTGTAACTCAACTCTAAAATAGTGATGTCATTTTGGTCCTCTATGAGAATGAAGGGCAACAACCAACTAACCAACCAACTCCCCCCAATACATACATACACATATATTTCCCCCTATCATGAGGTTCTTGAGGGCAAGGATTTCTGCATTTTATTCCTTGAATCTCCAGTGCTTAGAACAGTGCCTGGCATATAGGAAGCACTTAATAAATGCTACTTGATTGATTTTCCCTCTTCTAGCCTCTTGAAAGGCTGTCTGTCCATTGTGACTGACCAGGAGCACCCATATATCTTAAAATAATTCCAAAAAGAGTGCTTGCCCTTAATTATAGAATTGCTTTCTTTCTCTGATGATGTATGGATAAGAAATACTACTGTGCTATCAGAAAAGATGATTTTAGGAAAAAAATAGAAAGACTTACATGAAATAATGGAATGAAATGAACAGAACCAAGAGAACTTTGTAAACAATAACAGCAATATTGTTCGAATTTGAAGAATTAAGTCATTTTCTGGTAGCAGTACTCAAATCAATACCAAATGACCAATAAAGAAAGATGCTATCCACACCCAGAGAAATAACTGATAAATAAAAATATGTTATAGTCTGGTTTTACATAAATATATATTTTGTGGCCTTCTCTAGGGTGGGATGGCATGGAAGAAAATAAAATAAAAGTTAGAAAGAAGCACAAAAAAGCAGGATAATTTTGAAAGTGATGTGGAAACTGTACATAGTTTGGGAAAAAGCGGAGTATGAAATGGACTTCATGGTTTTCTATTAAATCCTCTTTTTATGTTGTGTTGTATATGCAATAATGTTCTCCTTTTGTTATTGTATTTAAATTCAAAATGAATAAAAAAGGCAAGAAAGTGAGGGATAGTCTCTAAGAACTTTTTTTTCTTTTTAGTGTTTTTTTATTCCTAGTATTCTATCTCTTAGTGTTCTTTCCAGTTTATATTTTCTACATTTAAAGTTCCTTTAACAACCACCACATTTTTATTAAACAAGCACTATGTACCGGACACTATGCTAGGTACCAAGGATCAAAATTCAGGGAATCAAATGATCCCTTCTTGGCATGATTATTACTAACCATGTGATCTTAGGCTAGTCATTTCACCTCCTTTGAAAAATAAGGCTAAGATGCCAGCAGCATTCATCTCACAGAATTGATGAGAGCATCAAATGAGATTGTGTATTAGACAAAAGCACTTTGCCAATCCAAACAACCCAATCCCTTCATTTTATAGAAGAAAGGGGATACTAGGGAGGGAAAGTGTCTTGTCTAAGGTGACTCAGCAAATTAGCATCAAAGTAAGCCTAGATCTTCAGATTCTTGTTAATGCCTTTTCCACTCCAAAACATTGTGGTTCTTCTCCTCCTTCTATGGTCAAAAGCACTCTGAATTAGAAGTCAGAGGACCTGATCATTCAGTTATCTCTCTAGAGCTGGATACCATTTTCCATTATGAGTCTTTGGAATAGTCTTGGATCATTGGATGATCAGAGAAACCTAAGTGTCTAATAGTGAATCATCATTACAACATTGTTGTTACTGTGCACAATGATATTTCACTTCTCATTTTACATCAGTTCACATATGTTTTCTGAAACTATAGCCCTCATCATTTCTTATGGCATAATAATATTCTATCCCAATCATGCTACAATTTGTTTAGTTATTCCCCAAGTGATGTCATCCCTTCAGTGTTCAATTCTTTACCACCCCAAGAAAGCTGACATAGATATTTTTGTTCATATAGATTCTTTTCTCCCCTTCTCCCCCTCCCCCCACTTTTTTTGTGGTAGGGACCTAATAATGGTAGTGTTAGGTCAAAGGATTTGCACAGTTTGATAATTCTTTGGGTGGAGTTCCAAATTGTTCTCCAAAATGTTTATAACTCTATCAACAGTAGGGTGTATTATTTTTCCACAAGTCTTCCAGGATTTATCATTTTCTTTTTCTATAGTATGAGGTAGAACTTCAAAGTTGTTTTATTTGAATTTCTCTAAGCAATAGTAATTTAGAGCATTTTTTCATATGATTATATAGATAGTTTTGACTTCTAAAAGCTCCCTGTTTATATCCTTTGGCCATTTATCATTTGGGGAATGGCTCTTATTTTGACACACTTCTCAAGAAATTTGAGAAATGAAGTTTTTAATCAGTGAAACTTGTTGTAAAAGTTTTTTTTTTTACTTCATTGTCTATGATACCATTTACCAGCTGTAGTTTCCTTGATTATCTCTTTCAATTAAGTCTATTTTTATTTTTGCTTTGTTTGAGATCATGATTAACTCCTGCTCTTTTTTTTTTTTTAACACTTTTGTTGAAATGTAATAGATTCTACTATAGCAGAATCTGTTTTTTTCTGTGTCAAGTGTATCTCTTATAACAACATACTTTTGGATTTTGGTTTCTAATCCATTCTGTTCTCTGTTTCTGTCTGCTTGTATTATTTTCTCTTTGAGCTTGGAGTTCTGGACTATAATATCCTTATAGGTTCATTTTATGATCTCTTTTGGGAGGTCATTTGTACATTCTTTCAATTTCTATTTTACCTTCTGGATCCAAGATATCAGGATAGTTTTCCTTAAAAGTTTCTTTAAATATGATGCCTACGATTTTTTTTTTTTAAATCATGGCTTTGTGGTAGTTCAATAATTCTTGAAATCATCTCTCCTCAATTTATTTTCCAATTTATTTGTTTTTCTGATGAGATATTTCACATTTTCTTCTATTTATTTTTTCATTCTTCAACTTTAGTTGTTTCTTGATGTCTCTTGGCATTTTTTATTTCTTATCCAATTCTCAATGTTGTTGTTGTTTGTTTTTTGCTAATACTGGATAGGTAGAACTCTTGGCCTGAAGTAGGAAAGTCTAAGTTCAAATATAGGCTCAGATCATCTATGTGTCCCAGGGCAAGTCAATCAATCTTTGTTTGCCTTGGTTTCCTTAACTATAAAATGGGAGATAATAATAATAGCATTTCCTTCCCTGGTATGAGATTGTTATGCGGATAAAATTGGGTAGTATCTGTAAAGAGTTTAGCATAGTTTCTTGCACATAATAGATTTTTAATAAATGCTTATTCCTTTCCCTTTCCCCACTTTGCCACCCCAGTGGGTCTAGGAGACAGGGTCATGTTCCTTAAAATGAGCTTCAATTGCACAAACAAAACCAATGCAGCTAAGATTAGAAGGGAAGCAGAAAGCTGAGAAAAAATTTCTGATAAAGGTCTCAATTACAAAACATATAGAGAATTGACTCAAATTTCCAAGAATACAAGATATTCCTCAATTGATAAGTGGTTAAAGGATATGAACAGACAATTTTTAGATGAGGAAATTAAAACCAATTCTAGTCATAAGGAAAAATGTTCCAAATCACTATTGAGTAGAAAGATCCACATTAAAACAACTCTGACATATATCTTCACATTTCTCAGATTGGTTAAGATGACAACTAAAGAATGATAAATGTTGGAAGTGATATGGGAAAACTATGACACTAATGCATTGTTGGTGGAATTGTGAACTGATCCAACCATTCTGGAGAGCAATCTGGAACTATGCCAAAAGGCTATCAAACTATGCATATCCTTTGATTCAGCAATTTCTGTTGGGATCTGTATCCCCAAAAGATTATTTTTTAAAAAAAGCTTATAAAAAGACCTATATGTACAAAAATATCTATAGCAGTTCTTTTTAACAAGGGACTGGAAATTGAGTAGATGCCCATCAGTTGGGGAATGGTTAAATAAGTTATGATTCATGAATGTAATGAAATATTATTGTTCTATTAGAAATGATAAACAAGTTGTTTTCAGAAAAGCCTGGAAAGACTTACATGAACTGATACTAATGAAGTGAGAAGAACCAAAAAGAAAATTGCACATAGCAACAACAAGATCATGTGATGATAAAACATGATAGATTTGGCTCTCTTCAACAATGTGGTGATTCAAGGCAATTCCAATAGATTTGTGATGGAGAGTCATCTGCATACAGAGAGAGAACTATGGACACTGAATGAAAATAGAAGTATAGGATTTTCGTCTTTTGGGGGTTGTTGTTTGCTTGCTTATTTTCTTGTTTTCTTTTTATTCTTATGGGTTTTTTTTTCTCCTTTTTAATCTGTTTTGTGTGTGTGTGTGTGTGTGCAGCATTATAAATATGAAAATATGTTTAGAAGAATTACAGATTTTTTGCTCTCTTGGAAAGGGGAAAAGAGGAAAATAGGGAGAAAAATTTGGAACACAAGGTTTTGCAATGGTGAATGTTGAAAATGATCTTTGCATTTTATTGGTAAAATAAAATATTATTTTAAAAGCAACCCAAAACAAACAGCTTCAAATTGCATCAAACCAGGTTCTTCCCATTGGATAACATCTTCCCTCTTGTACTGAATGCCAGGCATTTTCTAAGGTTTGATTAAACCGCAGTTGTTTCTTATCTTTTCAGGGTTCTCTCCTCTCCCTTCTTCTCCCCCTCCCTTCAGTTATGGCCCTTCTTTGTTCCATTCAGGCCAGCTCAATGTCCTCTTCCCTGACTCACTTGTCAAGTTGACTTTGCTTGGGCATTTAGCACTGGATTAGGACTCCACCTTGTGGTGTATTTTGAATAAAATAGGACTTTGAGTTTACTAGAATATAAGGAAGGCTTGTGTTGGAATCTTTACAAACTTTTAAGTAACAGGCAAACAAGAACTATGGGAGATGTTGGAATCTTTACAAACTGTTAAGTCATTAGAGTTGATAGAGACAATAATTACCTAATTTAGCATGGTTCAGTATCATTGATCTGATCTTACAAGGAGATGTTTTGGGCCAGAACCTGAAACAAGGTACTAAGTAGAACTAATTGAAACAATGCTTGTGTTCACACCTTTTCTCATTGGAGTTCACACATTTGGGAGATTTCAGGGTTTAGTATAAGATATCTGAATTCACATCTCCCTTGAAGCTCTTAGGGCCAGAGAGCACTATGGGAAAAAACCCATAATCCCACTCTCTGATATATAAGAAGAAAGCAGAGGCCCAGTGAAGGGAGTTCGGCTGAATTAGATCGGAGAGGTGCATTCTAGGCCAGACACAGAGCACTCTGGGAGAGCCAGAAGTCCTCTCTCGGGGGCAAGAAAGATTCATTACAACTTTTACCTTGGTGCTGGCTGGAGGCAGAGGCAGAAGCAAAGGACAAAGCTGCAAGAGCTCGTGGAACCAAGCAGAGAGATAGGCCTCTAAGCTAACTGGGCTATATTGGAGACAATAAAAGATCTGAACTTTTATCACCTGGCTGCACATGGGGTAAATATTGATCTGAACTGATACTAAGGCTGCCTCTAGAAAACCTTCCCGAGAAACCTGCTCCCAGAGAGAAACTTTATATTATTTTAAAGAAAAAAAACCACCACAGTTTGGCATCCTGAATGTGGGACTGACAGGCCCCTCAGTGGATTTTAGTGGAAAAGCCTCTGATCCTGATTCCAGTGGAAAAGCCTCTGATCCTGAATCCAGTGGAAAAGACTCTTCAACCCAGAAATTAGGGTGAGTACAACAAATAAATTTTGTTAAAAGAGTTATAATAGAATTTCAGCTAAGATGGGACAGATATTTAGAAAACAGTCTGTTTCTGTTCAAGGAAAATGTTTAGAGAGCATTGTCAAAGTTATGGAAAGCCAAGGTTTGATTATAATTTTGTAGCAGATCACTGAACTTTTACAAACTGTAAAGAACATATGTCCTTGTTTCTCTCTGGAAAAAGAATTGGATCTAGATGAATGAGAATTAGTAGAAGAGGATGTTTGTCAATTCTATAATAAAAATGGACTTAATTCAATTTCCAAAGACATACTTAATACATATAATTTAATACAATTGGCTATAAGAAGTTATTTAAGTGTTAGAATGAAGAAAAAGAAAGTGCAGGAGGGAGAAGTGCCAACTTTACTAGGTGAAAAGGAGGAAGAATCAGAAAAGAATGGAGTTAATTACAATTCTGAGTGTGATACTTCACAGCAGGAGGAATTAGATCATTCCACATCTCATGACCCTCCCCCCCTCAATTAACCCTTCATGGGTGGAGGAAGAAAGGGGAGGGAGAGAGATAGAAACACAGTCAGCTTCTCCTGTAAAGCAGAATTTGACAAGATTAGAAAAGGCATTAATTAAAGCAAAAAAGGAAGGAGAAGATATATCTGATTTTATAAATGCATATCCTGTGATTGAAAAGCTTGACTCTTCAGGTCAAAAAGAGAGAAAATACACTCTTTTTAATTTGGAAAAAATTAAAGATTTGAAAAAGAGTTGCATTCTTTATGGGGCTACATCATCTTATGTTAAGCTGTTACTAGATAATTTGTCTTATGAAATCTTAACCCCGAATGACTGGAAATCCATAGTGAGGACATGCTTAGAATCAGGACAAAATTTGTTGTGGCTTTTGGAATTTCATAAATTATGTAGGATTCAAGCCCAACGCAATAGGCAAACAGAAGCTATTGTACAAGTTGCTTTTGACCAACTAGCTGGTAAAGGTCAGTATGCAGAGAATTCAGAACAGATTTATTATCCCATACCAGTGTATGAGCAAATTTCTAAAGCTGCAATAAAAGCTTGGAGTTCTCTCCCCGGACAGAAAGATGGAAATAAAGCCTTCACAAAAATAGAGCAAAGTCCCAATGAACCTTGTGAAGATTTTATGGGATGTTTGCAAACAGCTGTAATAAAAACCATTGGAGACAATGCAGCAACAGAAATAATGACTAGACATTTGGCTAAGGAAAATGCCAACGAGGTTTGCAAAAGAATTATATGGGGACTAGACAAAGATGCTCCTTTAGAGGAGATCATAAGATGCTGTGCCACAGTAGGCACAAATACTTATTATACCCAAACTATGATGAACATGGGAAGACAGGGTCCCTCTTGGCAAGGGACTTCTAGAGAAAATCGTCAATGTTTTCAGTGTGGAAAAGTTGGACATCTTAGAGCTCAGTGTAGATATGGAGATAGAATGAGAAGACAGGGTGAGAGAATAAAACCCCAAACCCCATGTCCAAAATGCAACCGAGACTTTCACTGGGCCTCAGAATGCAGATTGACACAAGGAAATGAGAGGCAGGGCCCAGCTCCAAGGTATCAATCAAAAGATAGGTGGGGCATGATGGCAGCTGAGGTTACACCCAGAGAGTCCTTAGAAATTCAGGATTCTGATGTCATCAACCAACAGAAAAGCAATCAGGATTATAGTTGGGGAGAATACAGGCCTTTTAACAAGGTAGTATCCAGTGCAAACAGCTCCAATGTAATTACCAGAAGATGAGGAAAAATTCCCCAAAGTGGTAAATAGAAGGGAATTAGATAGGTTAACTGCTTGGGGAAGAGGGTTTGCTTGTATTTCCACAGGTGGAGAAGGAATCAGATGGGTGCCAATGATCTGTATTCGCCTTGTCCATCAGAGAGAAACAGAAAAAGAGAAAAACCTCAAAACAAAGGAAAAGATTTAAGAAACATCTGACACTGAAAGACATGTCTGACAATGAGACTGTTAAAAGAACTTTAAAATCTTCAGCTTTCAGTTCCTGAAAAACCAGCAACAATCATTGGATTCCCTGATATGAAACAGAAAAAGAGAAAAACTTCAAAACAAAGGAGATTTAAGAAACATCTTGTGGTGATTTTCTTCTTTTTTAAAATAGAATAGATGTCGGAATCTTTACAAACTGCTAACTCATTAGAGTTGATGTTTGTAAAGATTCCAACAATATCTGACACTGAAAGAGCATGACTGATAATGAGATTGTTAAAAGAATTTTTAAAATCTTCAGAAATCATTGGATTTCCTAACACAAGATGAGACTGTTTTAGTTCTTGAAAAACAAGAAAGAATCATTGGATTCCTTGAGAAGAAAAATTGTTGATGAGACTATTGCAGTACTTCAGAGCTTACAGGAACTATTGGATTATTGGCAAATGAACTAATGGACAATGGATTCCTTTTGGACTATTTCTAGGACTTATGTTCATGTGTAAATTCTCAGGTTGATTCATGTTATTTGTTACATTACTACTAGCCTGTTTATATTGCTATGTGTTTATGCCATTATGTATAATGCCTCCCATATTGATGGATTTATATACATCTTGTTTCATACCGGTTTCAAGTGAGCCCCTTCAGAAACCCGCTAATCTGATTTGACTTCCTATTTCCTTTGGTGTTTTCATCTCCCTTCCTGAGATGTCAGGGAGGGCATGACCATCTTCTTTTTATGGTGTTTTCACTCCTTTTTTGAGCAGTCAGGGAAGGCATGATCACCTTTTTGGGGTTCTTACCTCCTTGAAAAGTCAGGGAGGTTATGACCACCTTATGTTCTAAAATAAAAGAAAGCAGGAGGCTTGGAGTTCAGAAATTTTTATTCAATATGGATCAAAGCATAGTATCTCATCTCCTCCCTTTTTCATTTAGTTTTTTCCTTTTTGTGTTTTTTCCCCTTTTGGACTTTGTTTTTGCATAATATGACTAATATGGAAATATGTTTAAAGGATTGTATATGTTTAACCTATATCAGATTGCTTGCTGTCTTGGAGGAGTGTGGGGGAAGAAAAATTTGTAATACAAAATCTTTCAGAATTAATGTTGAAAACCATCTTTTCATGTATTTGGAAAAGTAAAATATTTTTGAAGAGGAAAAAATAAATTTTCATTTAATTCAGTCCCCTAAGCACATGTTAAGCATATATATATAGTGTTAGTTACCAGGGGTACTCTCAAGACATCTATCTAGGAGTTTCTTCCTTTTATTTCTCTTCCAAATTCTCTTCTTCCTCCTCCTTTTTTTCATTGCCTTAACTATTATTCTATTTCCTTCCCCTTCCCCTAATATGATGTTTTTTCTCCCTTAAAGGTGAGAGGAATCAAACAGTCCAGTGGCTCCTGTTGGCAGTCATAGGATAGCTTATACATTTAGGATGAATCAGTAGTGGGATCCTCCCAGTACTGTTTGATGTGAAAGCCAGAATTCTAACCATCTCATCTAAACCTTCACTGTCATTAACATTAATCCATCCATCTTATCTCCTATCTCCATTGTTACATATAGACAGACCAATTTCTGAGACTGTCTTGCTAAGTACAACTTCAAACAATATGGGGCTTAGTTAGACTCCATTTGGATCTTTCTTGGTTCCTCCCTGGACTATCCCTAATTCTTCCCCAACTTCTGGCATATACCTTCACTTATTGCTCAGACTCTGCCCTTGTCCCACCTCTCCCCTGAAACTTTGGAAGTTATTGAACTTGAAAAAATGCTGCTTAATCATTTGTGATTCTGCCTTGCTTAATCATGTTTGGTTGAGCTCATGAGCTATTTCATGAAAACATGGCAAATCTTTATCATGTAATAAATATTCCATGTGATTTCATGTCTCTTGAACCACAATTCTTTATTCTAATAAAATTTTGCTCTTCCAATCTACTTCAATCTGATGGGTTCTAGTAGTAGAGAATTGAGGTGAGAATCCCCTCTGGTTGGTGCACAGGTCCAACATGAAAGAATTTACGAACTCAAAAGGTCTGAATGGCAAAAGAATTTTTACTGGCACTGAGAAGCCAGCTTTGCTAGGAAGACATTCTCCTTCGTGGCAAGAGATCCTGTCAGAGAAATAAAGGTTAACACTAAGAAGAGAATGTCTTCACAATGGGCAAAAGTCCTGGCAGGCAGCTTTGCCAAAAGAGCTTCATTGGCAAAGTATAATGCTACTTCGGACTTCTGCAGAGATTTGGAGTTCAAAATTGTCTTTTTATAAGAAGTCTGAGGCTGGGGCTTCTAGTCAATGTCCCCAGGCCCAGATTTCCAGTTGAAAAGAGAGAACTTAGTTTGGCATTTCAAGCCACCCAATAGAAATATCAGGCCCATATCTCCAACTGAATGAGATTACTTAAATTCGAGCTACTGGGAGTGGTCCTGGGCTAATCTACAACTCAATAGAGGGTACCAACTAGTCCCCACCAAGATTTCCATCAGAATGAAACCACATAACTGCCCTGAAGGGTGGGTCTCTGGCAGAGAAGAGTTTCAGAGTTCACCCCCATTGCTTCCCCCAAAAAGTCAAGGGGGACAGTTTTAGGGTTCACCCCTTGTCAAATCCAATTTATTTAGTACCAAAAAACTCTGCATGGCCATTTAAGCATAAAGGGTAATATTATAAGTAAATTAGGAGAGGAAGGGAGGAGAGGAAATTTACCTGTCAGATACTTAGAGAAGGGAGAATTTTGTAACCAAACAAGAAATAGAGGACATTATGAAATCTAAAATGAATAATTTTAATTACATCACATTATTTTTATTTATTTATTTTTTTAAATTTTTTGTACAATCCAAACCAAGGCACCCAAGATTAGAAGGGAAGCAGAAATCTGGGAAACAATTTTTATAACCAGTGATAAGATATGATAAGCCAGTGATAAGAATGAGCTAAAGATCTAATTTCCAAAATATATAGAGATCTGAGTCAAATTTATAAGATTAGAAGTCATTCTGATGTGATCTATGATGAGGAGTTTGTCACCAAATGAAGGCAGGCACCAAGAGTTAGGGTTTGGTCATGTGAAGAATTCACAATGGCCATTCTCTTTGGCAAAAGATAGATTTATTTGGGGGAAGAAGTTACAGACAAAGTGAAGGGATAAAATAGATACCAGGAATGGTAAATATGAAATAGATTTGGGAGAGCATGTGAAAAACAAGTTCCTCAGTGGAACTCATGATACCCAGTAGAAAGAGAACAGCCTATTAGGTTGGGGCATGCTCTTAGATGGCAGGCTAAATCCTGAAATGGACTTAACACTCTAAAAGAGTTAACCGTAAGGACAAAGTGGGGTTGAGAAGAGTTGTGGAGTTAGGGGAGATACTATACCATGGGGAATGGGGGAAAGAGAAGAGGAAAGACACCACAATGCAGAGTACAGTGGCAGGCTAACCCAAAGGAAAGTAGTAGCAAAACCATGGGCCATAAATTGTTTTATAGGGAGAATTTAGTCTCACAATCTTGACATAAAATTTGGATTTCTAACAGGATTATCTTTAGAGGGTGGGACCAAGAAACTAAACTGATCTCCATTATCAGTGCCTTCTTTCTGCTTATCTAAGAGATTATTTTTATCAATTCTTCTGCTAACATTGAAGACCTCATCAACTCCCCAACTGATAAATGGTCAAAGGATATGAACAATTTTCAGATGAAGAAACTAAAGTTATCTATAGTCATGTGAAAAAAATGCTAAAAAATAACTTGATTAGAGATATGCAAATTAAAATAACTATTGAATTATCACTTCATACCTATCCTGATTGGTTAAGATCTTAGGAAAAGATCATGATAAATGTCAGAGCGGGGGATATGGGGAAACTTGGACACTAATGCGAGGTTGTGAAATGATCCAGCCATTCTTTAGAGCAATTTGGAACTACACCCAAAGGGCTATAAAACTGTACACATCCTTTGATCTAGCAGTTTACACTACTGGATCTGTATCTTATAGAAATAAAAGATGGGAAAGGGCTCACATGTGCAAAAATATTTGTAGTAGCTCTTTTTGTGGTGGCAAAGAACTGGAAAATGAGTGGATGCCCATCACGTGGGAAATGACTGAATAAGTTTTAGTATATTAAAGTAATGGAATATTATTGTTCTATTAAAAAATGAGAAACAGACTGAGTTTAGAAAAAACTTGGAAAGATTTACATGAACTAATGTTGAGTGAAACAAGCAGAACAAGGAAAACATTGTACATAGCAACAACAATATCGTGTAATGATCAACTATGATAGACTTGGTTTTGTCATCAATTCAGAGATCCAAGGCAATTCCAATAAACTTTGGATAGAAAACACAATCTGCACCTAGAGAGAGAACTATGTAGTTCAAGAACTAAATGTGGATCAAGGCATACTATTTTTCACCATTTTTTTCCTTGTTTTTTTTTCCTCATGGTTTTTCCCCTTTGTTTTGATTTTTCTCTCCCAACATGACTCATATGGAAATATGTAAAAAATGAATGTACATGTATAATTGAAAAAAAAATTTAAAAAGGAAAAACAAGGAAGAGAAAAATAAATTCCACACGGATTCTATCACAGAGACAAAAAACATGTAAGATTATTTTTTTGTTTTCGATCTCTCCTAAGATGTGTGAAAGGAGAAGAATCTCTCATTTAGAGAGATATTGTTTTGATTGATGTTCTGGGCCCCTAACAAGGGACTTGGTCCCCAAAACAGGGATTTTGGATACTGCTGTACAAAATCAAGGTGAGAATTAGAGGGTGTTGACTGGGCCTACACTTTGACATGAAACTGGCATTCATAGGAAAAGAAAAAGTTTCCCTCCAAATGCAACTTCGAATTGGTATGTATAAGATTTTAGAAATGTGTATACATCAATTTATGATAATATTTATAAGTGCTAAGAATATTGGTATTACTACTAGCAACTATAAATCTGGATTTGACTTGATTTTTAAGCCAAAATCTTGGCTTTAATTAAAGTTCTCTGTGGTAACCTAAAAATAAAAGATAATTTCTTATTTGGTATTAATAATGCAGTTGATGTGGACACTAATGGTCAGTATTAAAAGTCGTGCTTTGATGATGTGAAGAATTCACAATAGCATTTTCTTTGGCAAAAGGTAGATTTATTTAGGGGACTAGGTTGGTACAATAGACACCAGGAATGTAAATATAAAATAGAGCTGAGAAAGCATAGAAAGGGGTTTTAATAATTAATGATAGAAAGAGCAAGTTCCCTACTGGAACTTGCCATTTATTTGGAGAAAGGAAAGGAAATACCCCATGAGGTTAGGGTATGCCTGTCAGGGGCCCTGGACCTGAACCTCCTGGAGTGAGTTGAGGACTCCTTTGTGCCAGGACCCACCCTGGCCCAGGATTCCTTGATTACCACGCTGAAGTGGTGGAACCTGGCCTGTGGCAGGAGAGGCACGGAAAGGATGGGCTCCTCCTTCGGGGAGGAGTCCCTGCCCCCATTGATGAAATACAGGTGGAGGGAAAAGGACTATAAAAGGAATGGACTCGGGATGGCTTGCGGGAGACACCGCTGACTTGTAACATCAATAAACATCGTTGCGTCTATCCACCTAGGCTCCTCTGTCTGGTATTTCCCTCCTCACGTCTCCACAAGGAGGGCCGGAGACGTCCAAAGCCCTGTCCGGCTCGGGGAAGCTGGAAGAGGCAGTCTCTGATTAAGGTTCCCAGTGACTAGGTCTCGGCCCCTGACACATGCCCTTTGCTGTCAGGCTAAATCCTGAAAGAAACTTAGCACCTCAAAAGAATTAATAGCTAGAAGGAGAAATAGGGGTCAGGAGAGACACCACAAGGCAAAGTAAGGTTAGGAGATATGATGTGATATGAAGGAGAGATAAGGAGAAAGATATATGAGGCATAGTGCTGTGACAGATTGCCCAAAGGAGAGCAGTGAGTATGGCATTGTGCATGGCCATAAGTACACTTTATAGGGAAAATTTAACCTCAGGGACACTAATGAGATTTCTGATAGGACATGCCAAAATGAGACTGCCCAAGATCCCTACAGAGGGTGGGCCTCAGGGATTTGATATAAACTGAATTTCTGTCGGGACATCCCTTCCTTCCCTCCCCCCCCACCCCTCCCCAAGAGGGTGAGACCATGGAGTAAAATTGATCTCTCTCAGTGCCTTTTTTTTGCCTACCTCAGAGATCAATTCTTCATATTTTCTCTGCCAAACACACCACCATTCAGGACCTTATCCTTAAAAAAATTAGTTATTTGTTATTTGGAAATAAGAAATTTATTAGCCTTATGCCCCAAGAAAGTTTTATTTTTCTTCTGGTTATGATGAAGATCTTAGCTAAGTTCATTTCAGAACAAAATCCACTATAAGGTACTCTCTTTCTCTCATATTGCTTTCTCTTTAGTGGTGCTTTTCTCCTTACTCTAGCTAACTGGTTAGTTTGATAAACTCCTCTATGGATCTAATCTGTCAATCAATGTCTTACTCCCACCTTCTGTTGTATTTGCTTTCTCCTGGTTAATTATGAGTTGTAATGGGGAACTTGCCTTTTCCTTGTTACCTATAGCTCTCCCAACTCCATTTCATACTTACTATTCCTGGTGTCTATTGTATTCCTTCATTTTATCTGCAACCTCTTACCCTAAATAAATCTATGTTTTGCCAAAGAGAATGACCATTGTGCTCTGAGATACCACTACACCCCTGTCAGATTGGTTAAGATGACACGAAAAAATAATGACGAATGTTGGAGGGGATGTGGGAAAACTGATGCATTGTTGGTGGAGTTGTGAATGAATCCAACCATTCTGGAGAACAATCTGGAATTATGCCCAAAACGTTATCAAACTGTGCATATCCTTTGATCCAGCAGTGCTACTACTGGGCTTATACTCCAAAGAGATACTAAAGAAGGGAAAGGGACCTGTATGTGCCAAAATGTTTGTATCAGCCCTGTTTGTAGTGGCTAGAAACTGGAAAATGAATAGATGCCCATCAATTGGAGAATGGTTGGGTAAATTGTGGTATATGAATGTTATGGAATATTATTGTTCTGTAAGAAATGACCAGCAGGATGAATACAGAGAGGCTTGGAGAGACTGATGCTGAGTGAAATGAGCAGAACCAGGAGATCATTATATACTTCAACAACAATACTGTATGAAGATGTATTCTGATGGAACTGGATTTCTTTGACAAAGAAGATCTAACTCAGTTTCAATTGATCAATGATGAACAGAAGCAGCTACATCCAAAGAAAGAACACTGGGAAATGAATGTAAACTGTTTGCATTTTTATTTTTCTTCCCAGGCTATTTTTACCTTCTGAATCCAATTCTTCCTGTGCAACAAGAGAACTGTTCAGTTCTGCATACATATATTGTATCTAGGATATACTGTGACATGTCTAGGACTGCTTGCCATCTGGGGGAGGGGGTAGAGGAAGGGAGGGGGAAAATCGGAACAGAAATAAGTGCAAGGGATAATGTTGTAAAAAATTACCCTGGCATGGGTTCTGTCAATAAAAAGTTATAATTATTTAAAAAAAATAATAAAAGCACAACAGCTCCAGCCATGAAGGACAAAAAAAAAAAAAAAAAAAAAAAGAGAGAGAGAATGACCATTGTGAATTTGTCACATGTTTATTTTAAACTAGGAATTGCTATCCTGACTCCATCAATTAGAACCATGTACTACATAATAGGAAATTTTGTTAAGTTTCACCCAAAATTATTTATCACTTATAAAAATAATGAGATTAACTATTTTTGTGATTAATTTTTTGCTGAGTCAGTTGGAGTGAAGTGACTTCCTCTAGTCACACAGCTAGGAAGTAGTAAGTGTCTGAGATCAGATTTGAACTTAGGTCCTCCTGACTTCAGGGCTGGCACTCTATCTACTGCTCCATCTAGCTGCCCCTTTGTTCTTAATTTTAAGAATTGTCTTGTATCCTTCCTAAAACAAAGAAAGAAATTTATTTAAAGGGAAGGAAGGGAAAACTCTTCCTTCCAAAGCTTGCAGAGAATTGAGAATTTAGGAAAATTAAAACAATTTGTCTATCAATTATGAAAATTTTAAGATTGATTAGTTTGGGAGGAGTTATCTGAAATTGGTGATTGAAACAATTTCTAATTTAGATTATTTTTGCTTTTACCTCAGTTCCCTTTGGGATTTGAAGACATGCTGCAGCCCTCCCCATCACTGGAGGGTAGGAGTTGGGTGAAAGGAATAAAATCTACCATATGCTCATATATTTTTTGGTAAGCTAGCTAGGTTTCTTTAAACCATTTTTGCCATGGGAAAAGAGCCTACAATAGGTGATGAAATCCCCAAGTAAGGAATGAGTTAAAAAAAATATGGATGAAATCATTTAATGAAATCTTTTCACCATAACGTGTTTCCATTGTTTGAAGGGATAGCCCATGTTTATGCCCTTAGAATATGATTAATAACTGAATGTGGTGTTAATAACTAGACAACTTAGAATTTTCATATTTCTATATCATAAGTCTTTGTTTATTTGCTATTGAGCATCTTAAAGCAAAATGTTTGTGTTATTTTGACCTTAAGATCATCTCCCTAGATATCAAGATAAGTTTGAATCCCCTGTGATGAATCTCTTATTGTTATTTATTTACAACTGAACCTGAAGCTCTGTTATGGGACTAGGTATTTGAGATACATTTCTTGAGACTGTAACTAATATTGTTTTTTGAGTTTTGAATTCAGGTGGGACCGAAGGACCATTAAGTCAGTAACTCACCATTTCAGAGAAATGTCACAGTCTATTCAGAAGGATGAGTGGAGGTGTGTATCTGAGCAAAAAGTTCAACATTAAGCTTTCCTTTATGTGTGATCTTTCTGACTTAATTTCCTAATTGTGTTCCTTTGTACAGGAATTTCCCCACCTAATTATTCCTGGGTCTGGATATGGAGTATGGTATAGTTATTTTTACTACATGTTTAGTCATTATTTGTGCTACAAATATTGACTTCATACCTGAAGTCAAATAGAAACATGGATGCTTTGTCCTGCTATAATAATGTTGCTTCTTTTTCCTCTTATAGCAAATTTCTATATTCAGAGCATGTGATCAATATAGAAGCCATGAGCACAAAGCAAGTATGTAAGGTCTGGCCATTTTCTATCTGAAAATATGTAGCTAGAGGTAAAGGACTAGTTTTCCATCTGAAATATATAGTCCTTGGGTAAATGAATATTTGGTCTACTCTTCTGCCTTTACTAGATATATAGACTAGCTACCAAACTGAAAGTGTCCAGAACCATTGTGCCAACGTTATGGTTTGTACGCCTGTGCAATCTGGAAAGTACATCAAACCCATGCCAGGAAACCAAATCACTTCCATTTGAATTGTCCTAGGAAGATTCTGAAAATCACCTGGCAAGTTAAAGTGCTAGACACTGAGGTCCTTTCTCAAATTAAACTGTCAAGCATTCCAATTCTTATACCTTTTAATTTGTTTGTTTGTTTGTTTGCTCATTTGTTTATTTATTTATTTAACTTTTTCTGAGGCAATTGGGGGTAAGTGACTTGTCCAGGATCATACAGCCAGGAAATGTTAAGTGTTTGAGGCCAGATTTGAACTCAGGTCCTCCTGATTTCAGGACCTGTGCTCTATCCAATGCACCACCTAACTACACTTCCCCTACCCCCCCCCCCCCCCCCCCCCCCCCCCCCCCGCCCCAAGCATTCCAACTCTACTGCAGAGAGCACAACTCCATTGGGCTGGACTCATCATAGACAACTCACACAGGGCAAGCACTCACAAGGTAGTCAGAAAAAGCGATACAAGGACACTCTCAAGGTCTCTCTTAAGAACTTTAAAATCAATTATATGACATGGGAGACAATGGAACAGGACTGTCCAGCATAGTATACCCTCATCAAAAAAGTGCTGTGCTCTATCAGCAAAACAGAATTGAATTAGGCCAAAGGAACATGAGATGTGCAAAATTAGAGAAGCTACCCCAAATGTTCATATGCATTATTTGTGTCCAACCTGTGGCAGAGCATTCTGAGCTCATATTGGTTTGATCAGCCATAGTTGGACACACTGTAACTCGACTCTAACATCATAATGTCATTTTGATCTTCCTCAAGTACAAAGGACAACAACCAACTAGATATATATATTACTAGAGATATATATTTGTATGAAATACAATATGAAATTACTTTCATATATTATAAGTCATGGAGCCACTCCCCAATTGATGGGCATCTACTCATTTTCCAGTTCTTTGCCAAAACAAAAAGAACTGCTACAAACATTCTTGCAGATGTAGATCTCTTTTCCTCCTTTATGATTTCCTTGGGATACAGACCCAGTAGTAGCATTCTAGGATCAAAGGGTATGTACAGTTTTATAGCTCTTTTAACATACTTCCAAATTGTTCTCCAGAATTGTTGGATCATGTCACAACTCCACCAGCCATTTTCCACCACCAGTTTCCCCACATCCCCTCCAACATTTATCATTATCTTTTCCTGTCACCTTAGCCAATCTGAGAAATATGAGCAGAGTTATTTTAATTTGCATTTCTCTAATCAATCGTAATTTAGAGTCTTTTTTCATATGACTATAGATAGCTTTAGTTTCTTCATCTGAAAAATTGGTTGTTCATAGTCTTCTACTATTTCTCAGTTGGGGAATGATTTGCATTCTTATAAATTTGATACAGTTCTTTATATATTTTAGAAATGAGGCCTTTATCAGAAACACTGACTGTAAAATTTTTCTCTCAGCTTTGTATTTCCCTTTTAATCTTTTGTGTGTGTGTGTGTGTGTGTGTGTGTGTGTGTGTGTGCAAACCCTTTTTAATTTAATGTAATCAAGATTTTTCATATTGCATTTGATAATGTTCTACAGTTCTTCTTTTGTGATGAATTCTTTCCTTCTCCAAAGATGTGATAGGTAAACTATCTTTGCTCTCCTAATGTGCTTATGCTATTTCTCTCACACTTCTTGAATGATCTTCTCTGCCCTTTAACCATACATCCAAGGATGATGGCTCTACTTTTCAGGCTCTCTCTCTAGCAGTTCTTGTCCCACCTTATAAGCTACCACAAGTGGGGAATGATTCTTTAGTCAACTTAAAGACTGTAATATGAGTCTTCTCTAAGAATTTCTGAATGCCCTATGAAGAGAACTATCTCCAATTGGAAACTCTCTCAACCAGTCATTCTCTTTATCCAATGTTTATGATACTATCCATTGTTTGTTAGAGTTGTTTCTTCTGAGTTTTGGTCAATTCACCATTAAATGATGATCAGCACTAGATGCTGCATTGATCAGCTTCAGGGATCACAATCCTGAGATTCAGAACTGACCGGACACTGTTTTGACCAGCCTCTAGTGCCTCAACACCCCTCCAATTTGGGACTATGTAGGATGGACTTTTCTCTAGACCCACTCCTAGCAAGAAGTAACTTTAGAGGATGAGACCCTTACCTCAAAGGATTTGGGGCTACATTTATTTGGGAGAGGAACTGATTGATGCAGTGAATAGACACCAGCAAAATATTATCCAGTATCTGAATAGGTCCCATTAAGGAGACACAGATTCTAGAATTATTTTGTACTGAAATTATCTTGTACTGACAGAGCTAGCCTGTGTTGATCGCCACTATTGTGCCCTGGTAACATTTAATATGTTTATGGTGTCACCAACTGTTCCTTCTTCCCCACAGGTCTCTTCCAGCTTCTGGGCACTTACTTATTATTTCTGGATTTTGCCTCTAAAGAATTTCATTGATCTCCAAGAACCCCTCCAGGTTAAGGATGACCTTCACCCACTTTTCAAGATTTCTTTAACAATTGAAAGAAATGGGAATGACATGAAAGTTGGAATTCTAAATCAGCTCATTCAGCCTCCATTGTCAATAACTCTAATCCATCCATCCTGTTACATGTATAACAATCCATCATTACATAGAGATAGTCCAGTTTCTGAGATTGTCTTCATTAGCACATCTTCAGACAAGTCGGACTTAGTCAGTCTGGTAGACTCCATTTGAATCCTCTTTAGTTCCTCCCTGGCCTGTCCCTAATTCCTCCCCAACTCCTGGAACACTTCTCCCCTTACTCCCCAAACTCTGACCTTGCTCCTCCTCCTTCCCTGAGATTTTAAAGGTTTCTGAATCCAGGAAGAATGCTATCCAATCAACTCTGATTCTGCCTTGTTTAGTCATGTTTGGTTGAAGTTGTGAGCTATTTCATGAAAAAACTGGAAAGTCTTTGTCATGTAATAAATATCTCACATGATTTCTTCGTGTTTCTTGAGCCACAATTCGATTATAATAATAAAATTATGCTCTCCCAATCTATTTCAATCCACTTCATTGATAACCTGTGAGTGAAGAGAGAAGTGGTCTATAATCACTGGGCAGACTAAGGAAAGTCTTCCTTCTCTCCCAGCTCCCTTAACTCTTGAATTTAAATCAAGTGACCATGACTAGGAAAAGAGCCTGGAGGTGACAGTGAGCAATGTTGTGGGGTAGAAAAACATAGATCTGTTTCTAGAGGAAGGAGGCTGGCTAGAGTTGGGGGAATGGCCTGGGGCTGGAGAGGGGAAGGGTCCCTTGGATTCAGCCATGGTCCCACAATCCATCTGCCCTTTTCTGGCTATATCCTTCCTCTGGGTGGGTGTTTTTGGGGGGAGCTTAGTGAAAAGAAATAGATGATGGTGAGGAGGTAGAGTCTTTGGGGAGCAGTTCCTATACTAAGAAGCTAACTCATGGACTCCAGATAAGTGGACACAATGATGAAGAAAGCAAAAGTTGATAGTTCTGTCCCTTGTTCTGACAGAACTATCAACTTTTAGTTTCTTCATCATATGACATATGATACAGATGATACAGATGATACAGATACATATGATACAGATGAAAGAAACTTGGAACTCAGGGGATGGTGGAAGGGTAGGACTCAAGAAGATTAAGATGTGGAAAACTGGTTTTTGAGTACACACCTAGTGGGGGAAGAGATGAAATTCTGGGCTTGGAAGTTTTCCCTTGGAATCTCCAAGAAGTCTGTTTCTTGCACCAGTTTTCCTGTGTACCATAAATGAGACCTGTCTAGAGACTCTGGCTGGAGGTGAAAGACCAGTTATATTAATAGATCCTTGAGTATATGTGACTATATATATATATATATATATATATATATATATATATATATATATATATTTCAGATGTGTGCCTTTAGCTGTGTTTCCCAAAGGATTCTATGCCAGTATCAAGGTCAGGCATTCCTAGCATCCTTTCATTTTTAATTTCTAAATTTCAAAAATTATATTTTATAATTTCTCCTTCTTTAGGAAGGCCTCCCTGGAATGAGTCACTATGGGGGTTTGTTCTCCTTCCATTCCACTTTTCCACTTTCTGGTTGACATGTGAATCCACTTTCCTTTGCAGGAATTCTTAGCCTTAGGTTTTCCATTTTCACTCAGTTCTTGCTTTGACTAAGTGTTGGGATTGGTCAGTCAGAGTCCTAAAACTAGGCTAAAACTAGGAAATTTGGCACCAAGGACAAACTCCACAGGGCAATCTCAAAATCAATTTCAAAACCAACATAGACTTCAGAACCAGCCCTGGACTGCAAACCTCAAAAAAATCTTTTGCCTTCAATAGTCCCTGCTTTCCTGTCAGTGAGTAAACCTATGAGAGTCATAATATCATTATCCCATGATAGTTATAATATCATTATAATATATTGATTGACCTTTTCTGTGAACCTTCTGGGTAATCCCATGCACAGTTCCATCAAGGTTTTAGGATCTCTCCATGGTAGCAAACACTTCCTATAACCTCAGAATTGACCTGTCTTCTGATGTAATCAGCACTATTTATTCTATTAAAATCCTTGTCTTTCTTTTCTAGGGTGCTGACTTCTTCAGGAAGCTGGGCCCACTCACTGAGTGTTTAAATATCATTAAATGCCTTTGTTTGAGTTGGAGGATAAGCCTGAATTCTTTCAGAAACAACATCATGACCCATATCTGACAGCTTAACACTTTAGGCTTGACATCAGACTTCCTCATTCCACATGAAATCCAGGGGACAAAAGATTATTCAGTCCAATCCCCAAGCACAATTCCAAAAGACCTTCCATTCTCCATGCTTCAGCTGATACCTTTTACTGCTGCCCCCTCCCCAAAAGTCTCTGTTCTCTCTCATTTCCCCACCCAACTGTAATGAATAAGTGTTGGAATGGGATCTTAGAAGCCATCTAGTCTGTTCTCTTCTCCTACTTTGATGGTTTGAGACTTTTTGGAAGGGAGTTATTATTGATCTAAGAAAAGAAAGGTCTGGTCAAGGGTCCTCAAACTATGGCCCTCGGGCCAGGTGTAGCAGCTGGGGACTTTTATCCCCCTCAGCCAGGGCTATGAAGTTTCTTTATTTAAAGGCCCACAAAACAAATTGTTTATTTTTACTATAGTCCGGCCCTTCAACAGTCTGAGGGACAATGAACTGGCCCCCTATATAAATACTTTGAGGACCCCCGGCTCTAGATGGACCACTATGGGGATGAGAGATTTGGCATGGATTCAAAGTAGTGCACTCACACTATAGATTCTAATCCCTCTCCTTACCCGGTTCTTTTCAGGTAAGGGGAAGAGAAGGATGGGATAGTGGGCTCCTCTGCAGAGGGACCCTTATCATTGTCTCTCTCAGTCTCTAGGTTTCTAAGGAGGGAGTGGCAGCATCTTTCTCAATGTTGCTGTAGTCAGGTGATCTTGTTAGATGAGGAGGGTGGGACCTCCTCCTTTCTTGACCACCCCTTCTTTTGCTCTCCTCCTCTCCTAATCTCCTTCTCCTTTCCCCTCCCTCCTTCTTTCCAGGTCATCATATAAGCAAGCCCTAGGAGGCAAGAACCCAGGAAAGAGTCAGCTGGTGTATACCATCTCCTTTCTTGTCTTAACTGTCTCTTGCTGCCATCCTCCCAAACTTCTACAGTGAGTATTTCAACAAGATATAAGAAAAGGAGAATTTGGGGGGTAGCGAAGGAGACTACCATTTCCAAGGTAGTGAGGAAAACTGAGAAAAACCAAGAGTGGGATGGTAGGAGTTTTAAAGAGGGCACTAGATTAGGAGAGTGATGGGAGTAACTGAGACTGAGGAAGGAACTGGGATTGAGACTCCTCCATTAGCCACACACAGGCAAGAGGAGGGGAGTCTTTAATAGAGAATAGGATATTCTGGGCATGGAGGATCTAGATGGTCCATTGAGAGCCCCTGAATCTAAGAGTCTTAACTTGTGAGGAGGGAATATGTCACAGAGCTTATTAAATACTCATAGATGTTGGAAGATCCTTATTATCCATCTAAGTTAGAAGTTGGGTAGCAGTTGGTAACATTCCATATTAGAGTTCTAAAAGCTTCAATTTCTCTGTCTCTTTGACTCTCTCCCTTCCACTTTTTCTCTCTCTTGTTCTCTGTCTTCCCCTCTCTCTCATTTTTTGCTTTTCTCTCTCTTTCCTTCTATGTCTCTCTTCCTTTTCATTTCCTTCTGTAAAGGACCATGCCTAGGTGAAGGGGCAGGTCACACACACACACACACATACACAAATAATTACCATCAGAAGATATCCCTCAAATTCAGCAGAAAAGGTCTGATTTGCTCACCAATGGGGATGGTCAGATTGAGTGCAGAGTGAAGGCAGGCAGGCAGCGGCAGCACAGCAGACAGTAAGAGTATGGAGCTGACTGAGTGGGGTGGGGTGTGATCTCAGCCATCTCTACTCGGAGAATTTTACCAGTGTGGATACTTTGCCATGGCAGCAAGCCAGTAGACCAGCAGAGGAGCTGTAAACACAGGAGGTAAAGACTAAAAAACCCTAAAAGCTAAGATCTCTCGGGACCTGGCAACACCTACCCGAAGGGTCTCAGCACGCTCTCAGAATCTCAAAGTGCAGATACAATGCAGCCATTGCTGTCCTGCTAGTGACTCACTACTCTCCCCTCCTCTCTTCATTTTCTCCCCCTGCCCCCACTGCAGTCTGTAGCAGAAGCTTGGTAATACCATCCAGCCCCCTCTCCTCCCCCCAAAAGCAGACTGCATTTGGATTTTTTTGCTAGTTTGTTTTCTTTGATTCTTCTTTAACAAAATGAGCAAAAAGTTTAAACGGACTCTAAGCTTCTATATGGCTAGAGAGCAGACTTTAAACTCTGAGGAGACTAAAAAGAGATTTTCTCCAGATGAATCCTAAAAGGGGATATGATCTGGTCCTCAACACACAAGACTCTCATAGAACAAAATTCAAAGGCTCTCACAAGAGAGCTAGAAGAAAAATGGGAAAAGGAAAGGGAAGCTTGGCAAGAGAGCCTGCATAAGTCATCCCACTCATTTAAAGACAGAGTGGATAAAGAAATCAAATCCTTGAAAAACAGAATTAGTGAATTGGAAAAAGAAAATAGCTCTCTATAAAAAATGGTGAAATGGAAAAAATTCCATAGAACAAAACAACTCACTTAAAAACTCAATTGGACAATTAGAAAAATATATTTAAAAAGTAAGTGAAGGAAATAATTCATTGAAAATCAGAATTGAACAAATAGAATTAAATGACTCAAGGAAACACCATGAATCAATCAAGCAAAACTTTAAAAAATGAAACAATGGGGAAAAATGTTAAATACCTTCTTGAGAGAACAACAGACCAGGAAAATAGATCTATGATAGACAATCTGAGAATTATTGGACTCTCTGAAAAATATGATGAAAAAAGAGCCTGGACACTATTTTCCAGGAAATTATCAAGGAGAATTGCCCAGAAGTTAAAGAAATAGAGGGTAAAATAGGCATTGAAAGAATTCATCGATCACCTACTGAAAGGGACCCTAAAATCAAAACTTCAAGAAATATAGTGGCTAAATTCCAGAACTATCAAACCAAGGAAAAATATTACAAGCTGGGAGAAAAAAATCAATTCAGAATAAAGATTACCCAGGATCTGAGCAACATCCACATTAAAGGATCAAAGAGCCTGGAATCTGATAATCTGAAAAGCTAAGAAACTTGGTATGCAGTCAAAAATAACTTACCCAGCCAAAATGAGCATTTTTTCCAGGGAAGAAGATGGACATTCAATGAAATAAGTGAATTTCATCAACTTCTAATGAAAAAACTGGAACTAAACAAAAAGTTTGATCTCCAAATAATAGAACTCAAGAGAAACCTAAAAAGATAAAAAGAAATCTTGGGAACTATATTTCTGCTATAAAGATATATAAAGAACACATGTATAATTTGTTCTAGAAAGTAGAGGTGGAAAGGAAATTGTACCAGAAAAAAGATAAAGTGGAGGTACTACATCTCACGAAGAGACAAAGGAAATCTATTATATCTGAGAGAAAGAATGGAAGGGGATGAACACAGTGTGTATCATATTCTCATCAGAATTGGCTTAAAGAGAAAAATATTAGACATATTCGATTTATGGTGAAACTTCTTCCACCTCATTGAAAAGTAGGAAGGGGGAAAGTGAAAAGGGAAGGAGGAAACTAAGTGGAAGGGAATACAGAAATTGTGAGGAAAAGGGGTAAGATAGGGAGAGGAATTCTAAGGTGGGGGGAGGGATACTAAAAAGGGAGGGCTGTGAGAAGCAAGTGGTGCTCACAAGTTTAATACTGGGGAGGGGGATAAGGGGGAAGAAAAGGAGAAAAGCATAAGCAGGGTTAACAAGATGGCAAGTAATACAGAACTGGTCATTTTAACCATAAATGTGAATGAGGTAAACTCCCCAGAAAGAGGAAGTGGTTAGCAGACTGGATTAAAAACCAGAATCCTACAATAGGTTGTTTATAGGAAATACACCTGAAGGAGGGTGATACATACAGAGTAAAGGTAAAAGGTTGGAGCAGAATCTACTATGCTTCAGGTGAAGTCAGAAAAGCAGGGGTAGCCATCCTTATCTCAGATCAAGCAAAAGCAAAAATTGATCTAATTAAAAGAGATAATGAAGGGCACTATGTCTTGCTAAAGGGTAGCATAGATAATGAAGCAATATCAATATTAGATATATATGCATCAAGTGGTGTAGCATCTAAATTCTCAAAAGAGAAATTAAGAGAGCTGCAAGAAGAAATAGAGAGCAAAACTATAATAGTGGGAGAGCTCAACCTTGCACTCTCAGAATTAGATAAATCAAAGCACAAAATAAATAAGAAAGAAGTCAAAGAAGTAACTAGAATACTAGAAAAGTTAGATATGATAAATCTCTGGAGAAAACTAAATGGAGACAGAAAAGATTACACTTTCTTCTCAGCAGTTCATGGAACCTATACAAAAATTGCAGTAAGACAGAAACAGTAAATGGATCCTTTTCAGATCATGATGCAATGAAAATTACATTGAATAAAAAACCAGGGGAAAATAGACCAAAAATAATTAGAAACTAAATAATCTCATACTAAAGAAGGGTTGGGTGAAACAGCAAATCATAGACATAATTAATAACTTCACCCAAGAAAATGACAATAATGAGACATCATACCAAAATGTGTGGGATGCAGCCAAAGTGGTAATAAGGGAAAATTTTATAGCTCTAGAGGCCTACTTGCATAAAATAGAGAAAGAGAAGGTCAATGAATTGGGCTTGCAACTAAAAATGCTAGAAAAGGAACAAATTAAACCCCCCAGTCAAACACTAAACTTGAAATTCTAAAAATAAAAGGAGAGATTAATAAAATTGAAAGTAAAAATTTTATTGGATTAATTAATAAAACTAAGAGTTGGTTCTATGAAAAAACCAACAAAATAGACAAACCCTTAGTAAATCTGATTTTAAAAAGGAAAGAGGAAAATCAAATTGTTAGTCTTAAAAATGAAAAGGGAGAGCTTGCCACTAATGAAGAGGAAATTAGAACAATAATTAGGAGTTACTTTGCCCAACTTTATGCCAATAAATTCGATAATTTATTTTTTTCCTTTTTTTATTATAGTTTTTTATTTACAAGATATATGCATGGGTAATTTTTCAGAACTGACAATTGCAAAACCTTTTGTTCCAATTTTTCCCCTCCTTTCCCTCTCCCCTCCCCCAAATGGCAGGTTGATCAATACATGTTAAATATGTTAAAGTATAAATTAAATATAACATATGTATACATGTCCGTACAGTTATTTTGCTGTACAAAAAGAATCAGACTTTGAAATAGTTTACAATTATCCTGTGAGGGAAATAAAAAATGCAGGTGGACAAAAATAGAGGGATTGGGAATTCTATGTAGTGATTCATAGTCCTCTCCCAGAGTTCTTTCGCTAGGTGTAGCTGGTTCAATTCATTACTACTCTATTGGAGTTCATCATTGTTCATCTCATTATTGAAGAGGGCCACGTCCCTCAGATAATCAAATAACTTAAAAGAAATGGAAGAATACCTCCAAAAATATAGCTTGCCCAGATTAACAGAGGAAGAAGTAAATTGGTTAAACAGTCCCATCTTAGAAAAAGAAATAGAACAAGCTATTAATCAACTTCCTAAGAAAAAATCCCCAGGACCAGATGGATTAACATGTGAATTCTACCAAACATTTAAAGAACAATTAACTCCAATGCTATATAAATTATTTGAAAAAATAGTGATTGAAGAAGTCCTATCAAATTCCTTTTATGACACAGACATGGTACTGATACCTAAACCAGGTAGGTTGAAAACAGAGAAAGAAAATTATAGACCAATCTCCCTAATGAATATTGATGCTAAAATTTTAAATAAAACATTAGCAAAAAGATTACAGAAAATTATACCCAGAATAATACACTATGACCAAGTAGGATTTATACCAGGAATGCAGGGCTGGTTCAATATTAGAAAAACTATTAGCATAATTGACTATATCAATAAGCAAAATAACAAAAACCATATGATCATCTCAATAGATGCAAAAAAAAAGTATTTGATAAAATCCAACATCCATTTCTAATAAGAACACTTGAGAGTATAGGAATAAATGGACTTTTCTTTAAAATAGTCAGGAGCATATATTTTATTTAATTTTTTAAAATGACTTTTTATTGATAGAACGCATGCCAGGGTAATTTTTTACAGCATTATCCCTTGCAATCACTTCTGTTCCGATTTTTCCCCTCCCTCCCTCCACCCCTTCCCCCAGATGGCAAGTAGTCCTTTACATGTTGAATGGGTTACAGTATATCCTAGATACAATATATGTGTGCAGAACCGAACAGTTTTCTTGTTGCACAGGGAGAATTGGATTCAGAAGGTATAAATAACCCGGGAAGAAAAAGAAAAATGCAAGCAGTTTATATTCATTTCCCAGTGTTCTTTCTCTGGGTCTAGCTGCTTCTGTCCATCTTTGATCAATTAAAGAGGAGCATATATTTTAAATCGCCAGTAAGCATCATATGTAATGGGGATTAACTAGAACCTTTCCCAGTAAGATCAGGAGTGAAACAAGGTTGCCCACTATCACCATTATTATTCAATATTGTATTAGAAACGCTAGCCTCAGCAATAAGAGTTGAGAAAGAGATTAAAGGAATTAGAGTAGGTAATGAGGGAACTAAATTATCACTCTTTGCAGATGATATGATAGTATACTTAGAGAACCCTAGAGATTCTACTAAAAAGCTATTAGAAATAATTCACAACTTTAGCAATGTTGCAAGATACAAAATACATCCACATAAATCCTCAGCATTTTTATACATCACCACAAAATCCAACAGTAAGAGATACAAAGAGAAATTCCATTCAAAATAACTGTCGATAGCATAAAATATTTGGGAATCTATCTACCAAAGATACAGAGAAAGAAAATTATAGACCAATCTCCCTAATGAATATTGATGCTAAAATCTTAAATAAAACATTAGCAAAAAGATTACAGAAAATCATACCCAGAATAATACACTATGACCAAGTAGGATTTATACCGGGAATGCAGGGCTGGTTCAATATTAGGAAAACTATTAGCATAATTGACTATATCAATAAGCAAAATAACAAAAACCATATGATCATCTCAATAGATGCAGAAAAAGTATTTGATAAAATCCAACATCCATTTCTTATAAAGAACACTTGAGAGTATAGGAATAAATGGACTTTTCCTTAAAATAGTCAGGAGCATATATTTTAAACTGCCAGTAAGCATCATATGTAATGGGGATTAACTAGAACCTTTCCCAGTAAGATCAGGAGTGAAACAAGGTTGCCCATTATCACCGTTATTATTCAATATTGTATTAGAAACGCTAGCCTCAGCAATAAGAGTTGAGAAAGAGATTAAAGGAATTAGAGTAGGTAATGAGGGGACCAAATTATCACTCTTTGCAGATGATATGATAGTATACTTAGAGAACCCTAGAGATTCTACTAAAATGCATTAGAAATCACAACTTTAGCAAAGTTGCAAGATACAAAATAAATCCACATAAATCCTCAGCATTTTTATACATCATCACAAAATCCAACAGTAAGAGATACAAAGAGAAATTCCATTCAAAATAACTGTCGATAGCATAAAATATTTGGGAATCTATCTACCAAAGGAAAATCAGGAATTATATGAGCAAAATTACAAAACACTTTTCACACAAATAAAGTCAGATTTAAATAATTGGAAAAATATTAAGTGCTCTTGGATAGGCCAAGTGAATATAATAAAGATGATAATCTCCCTAAACTAGTCTATTTATTTAGTGCTATACCAATCAGATTCCCAAGAAACTATTTTAATGACCTAGAAAAAATAACAACAAAACTCATATGGAAGAATATAGTCAAGAATTTCAAAGGAATTAATGAAAATTCTGATCTAAAACTATATTATAAAGCAGCAGTCACCAAAACCATTTGGTATTGGCTAAGAAATAGATTAATTGATCAGTGGAATAGGTTAGGTTCACAGGACAAAAGAGTCAATAACTACAGCAATCTGTTTGATAAACCCAAAGATCCCAACTTTTGGGATAAGAATTCATTATTTGACAAAAAACTGCTGGGAAAACTGGAAATTAGTATGACAAAAATTAGGCATGGACCCACACTTAAACACCATATACCAAGATAAGATCAAAATGGGTCCATGATTTAGGCATAAAGAATGAGATCATAAATAAATCAGAGGAACATAGGATAGTTCAGCTCTCAGACTTATGGAGGAAGAAGGAATTTGTGACCAAAGCAGAACTAGAGATCATTAGTGATCACAAAATAGAAAATTTTAATTACATCAAATTAAAAAGCCTTTGTACAAACACAATTAATGCAGACAAGATTAGAAGGGAAACAACAAACTTGGAAAACATTTTTACAGTTAAAGATTCTGATAAAGGCCTCATTTCCAAAATATAGAGAGAATTGACTCTAATTTATAAGAAATCAAGCCATTCTCCAATTGATAAATGGTCAAAGGATATGAACAGACAATTCTCAGATGAAGAAATTGAAACTATTTCTAGCCATATGAAAAGATGCTCCAAGTCATTATTAATCAGAGAAATGCAAATTAAGACAACTCTGAGATACCACTACACACCTGTCACGTTGGCTAAGATGACAGGAAAAACAATGATGAATGAGGGAATGTGGGAAAACTGGGACATTGATGCATTGTTGTGAACGAATCCAACTATTCTGGAGAACAATATGGAATTATGCCCCAAAAGTTATCAAACTGTGCATACACTTTGATCCAGCAGTGTCCCTACTGGACTTATATCTCAAACAGCTACTAAAGAAGGGAAAGGGACTTGTATGTGACAAAATGTTTGTGGCAGCCCTCTTTGTAGTGGCCAGAAACTGAAAAATGAATGGATGCCCATCAATTGGAGAATGGCTGGGTAAATTGTGGTATATGAATGTTATGGAATATTATTGTTCTGTAAGAAATGACCAGCAGGATGATTTCAGAGAGGCTTGGAGAAACTTACATGAACTGATGCTAAGTGAAATGAGCAGAACCAGGAGATCATTATATACTTCAACAACAATACTATAATCAATTCTGATGGAAGTGATTCTCTTTAACAATGAGAGGATCCAATTCAGTTCCAAATGATCATTAATAAACAGAACCAGCTACATCCAGAGAAGAAACACTGGGAAATGAGTGTGGACCATAGCGTAACATTTCCATTCTTGTTATTGTTTGTTTGCATTTTTGTTTTGCTTCCCAGATTATTTTTACTTTCTTTCTAAATGTGATTTTTCTTGTGCAGCAAGACAACTGTATAAATATGTATACATATACTGTATTTAACATATACTTTAGCACATTTAACATGTATGGGACTATCTGCCATCTAGGGGAGGGAGTGCAGGGAAGGAAGGGAAAAGTTGGAACAGAAGTATTTGCAAGGGTCCATATTAAAAAATTACTCATGCATATGTTTTGTCAATAAAAAGCTATAATAAAAAAATAGAGAAATAACCAGGAATAAGCAGAGCTTACATCCTGGCCAAGTTCCGCTAGTACTAAGTAAGTATCATGGGTCTGAAGCTGCCCATTGTCCCATTCTGTCTCCTGAGTGTTCTTTTTAAAAATCTGGAATGCTCCCAGCATATAGATTGGGATTTTTTTGTAGAGAATTTAAAGGAGAATATATGTAAGAGTAACTCAGAATGAGTAATTTCGTTATAGGGAATAGCCACATTGAAGAAATTGATCCAAGTATTTCACTAAGCAAGGAAGATGAATAACTTTTGTGAAATAAAGCTGGTTTTTCTCATGCTCTAATGGATTTTTTTTTTTGGCTCCTACCATCAGTGTTATCTCTAAATAGCCTTGTAGCAATAAAAGGGACTGGTAACATAATTCCCCATTTTCATGCTTTCATAATTTTTGGAAAGCTCTCCATATCTGGGAAAGCTTTTCATAATCACAAATAACATTAAGAGACCATTCTTTTAGAAAGGAATATATAGTACTTTTAATTAGACAGTACTTTTTGGAGTAGAAACTATCAAACATGTTTCTAGTCTGTAAATGATGTTTTCCTAGGTTCTCCCATTGGTCACTGACATTCCCTGGGTTATACTCTCCTTCCTGTGGTACCAATGATTTTTGTTGAGTTAGGAATGATGGCTCTTTTGGTGGTAGCAAAGAATTGGAAAATGAATAGATGGCCATCAACTGGGGAAAGGCTGAACAAGTTGTGGTATATGAAGATAATCGAATACCGTTGTTATGTAAAAAAATGACAAACAAAGTGATTCTAGAAAGACTTGGAAACATTTACACGAACTGATGTTGAAACAAGGAGAACCAGGAATACATTGTACACAGCAGCAAGACTGTGGGATGATTAACTATAAAAGACTTGGTTCTTCTCAGTGTAAACCACTGATCCAAAGCAATCCAATAGACTTTGGACAGAAAATGCCATCTGCATCCAGAAAAAGAACTAAGGAGACTGAATGTAAATCAAAACATGCTATGTTCACTTCTTTTTTCTTTTTTTTTTTTTAACCTCTCCTGTGATTGTTCCCTTTGGCTCTGATTTTTCTCTCCCAATATGATTCATAAAGCAATATGTATTTAAAATAAATAATTTTTTAAAGTTAGGAATAATGATGTGTAAGGCCTCAGGGAACTGGTGAGAAACCTGCCATTCAAATATAAAAGACATTTTTCTCATTATCTTACCAATGTATTCCAATTTTTGATGTTTTTAGGTAAATGATCTGAATTGTAGAGACAAAATATCCAGGTTGTAAAGTCAGGCTTAGCACCCAAGTTTCCCAATTCAGTCTATTGATATTTGCATTTCAATATGTTGCTTCTGCTTGTTTCTTCATTTTTTTACTTTCTTTCTTTCTTTCTTTTTTTTTTTTTTGTCTTAACATGTAATTTTCTTCTTTTTTCTTTTTTTTTGTCTGAGCATGTTATTTCATTTATGTAGGGAGCTTCCAGTGAGGAAAATTTTTTAAAAATTTAATTTGATTTATTTATTTGCCGTTGTTTCAAATTACACTTATTAGTTTCACATCTCAAGAGTTAGGGGTACAGAGCACTCATGATATGGAAAGACCAAATAAAAATTTTTTGATTGTTGCTTCATACCAAAGAAGTTTAATTTTATCTTTTTTCTTTTATGGATCTTTACAGTATCTTGGTGTAGAGTTTGGGCTAAGTATTTGGTCATAGTCTCTGTGTAACATGCTTGTCTTTGTGTCCTCTGTAGCTCCCACAAAATTCTCCCCAAATTTCTTTCTTATTCTGCCCTGAGATATATTTAAAAAAAAAACATTATGGGGAAAGTAGTGATACAGAAGAGAATGTAACTCACTCCTTTCTTCCCCACCCTTCACTAAAGAAGACCACCATTTCACACACATACAACCATACCACACACACTTATGTTATCAATTCTTTTTCTGAAGATAGATAGTATCTTCCTTTATAGATCCTCTCAGTAAAAAACCTTGAGTAGATAGTAGAAGTTCTATGACTTAAAATCTCAGAGAGAGGGACACTATAGAAGTATATATTTAAGTTTTCCTGACTCCAAAGCTATGCCATTTCTTCAGTATATAAGGGGGCAAAAAACTATTCTCTTAATTTGCAAAGATAATTCATGTAAGAGTGGAAATGGTCAATCTTGTAGTATTCTGTATGTTCTTAATATTACAAAAATAAATTGTATAGATGATTAACTATGACAGACTTGGTTCTTTTCAGTGGTTTAGTGATCCAAGGCAATCCTAATAAACTTTGGATGGAAAATGCTATCCACATCCCGAGAGAGAACTATGGAGACTGTGAATCAACACATGCTATGTTCACTTTTTTAAAAAAAATCTTTTTCTTTTGTTTTGTTTCCTTTCATGATTTTTCCTTTTTGTTATGATTTTTCTCCTCCAACATGATTCATAAGGAAAGATGTTAAAAAATGAATGTACATTATAGCAAAAAAGTTTCTTATGTGTAACTGGGGAAAATTAAAATTAAAAAATCAATTGCATAAGTATGAAATGAACATTAAAATAAATATTTTTCTATTGATATAAACTTAAGCAATATTAGAAACTTCAGCCTTACTATATTATAATAGGGAACTTTCCATAGTGATGCTGGTTGTTCTTGCTACCATGTGACATCTTTTCTCCATGTCTGTTTTTCTGTTTTTTTCTCTTATTTTGAAATCAAATAGATATGGAAACTAATAAAGGGAAGCTAGCTGGCACAGAAGATAGAGCACTGACCTTGGAATAAGGAAGACTCTTCTTCCTGTGTTCGAATCTGATCTCATATATTTAGTAGCTGTGTTATCCTGGACAAGTCACTTAGCCCTGCTTGCTGCAATTCCTCACCTGTCAAATGAGCTAGAGATGAAAATGGTAAAGCACTTACCTTTGCTAAGAAAACCCCAAATGGGATCATCAAATCAGACACACATGAATAACAGCAACAATAACTGGAAAGTTTAGGCAGCCATATTAAATTTAGACCAACATCCCTTACCTTATATAGAAAGAAACTCCAAATAGCTATGTGATCTAGAAATAAAAAATCACATCATAAATAAATTTTGGCAATGTGACAAAAAATATTACAAAGAGATCTATGGATAGGAGAAAAGTTCATTACCAAATAAAGAAAAGAGAGGATCCTAGAAGATTAAAGTTGATCATTTTGATTGCATAAAATTTAAAAAGTGTTTGCATAAATGAATCCAATAAAGCTAAAATTAAAAGAAAAACTTAACTGGGAAAAATATTCACTGACAATTTTTCTGACAAAGCTTTCATTTCTAAGATGTATAAGCAACTCATTCAAATTTATAAGAAGAGTCATAGGAGGGAGGAAATTTGGAAAAAAAGTTTTGCAAGGGTCAATATTGGAAAAATTACCCATGCCTATGCTTTGTAAATAAAAAGTTTTAATTAAAAAAAAAAGAATAAGAACCATTCCCCAAATGATAAGGAGTATAAAAATATGAGTAGGCAGTTTTAGAGGGAAGGTCCCAATATCTTTGGCAAAAAGTAGATTTATTTAGGAAAAGAGGTTACAAACAAAATGAAGAGATATAATAGACACTATGATTGGTAAATATGAAATAGATTTGGGAGAGCTATAGGTTTACCAAGGAAAAGTGTTTGGAAGAATTTATTAAAGGAATATACCATGAGGTGTACTCCATTGACTGGCAAGCTAAATCCATCAAAGGAGTTAGCACTCTAAAAGAGTGAGTTAGTTATAAGGACAAAGACACCATGAGGCATGGGGGAGAAGTAAGGAGAAAAGCACCACGAGGCAAAATGCCATGGAGGATTAACCTCAAAGGGACTCAGCAAAGATGGCATGGGCAATGGACAGATTTATAGGGAAAATTTAACCATGGGGCTTTGACGTAACTTGGATTTCTGACTGGACACAGCAATGTGGGACTCCCACAGAGGGTGGGACTATAAGGTAGAACTAAGCCCCATGCAGGGAATAAGCTTATTAGTACTTCAGTCTTTCTCTGCCAACCCCACCTAGTTACCCAGGACCTCATCACCATCAATTGTTCCTGGCACAGGAAAGTGTAGAGGCAGCACATACCAGGCAAGTGTGACCATTTCTACTAGCTTGGCCACTCTCTCTCCTCAAATCCTAATGGAGACAAACCAGGATGGAGATTCTAAGGGTTTGGGGAATAGCATAGCTTTCAGCCTGGTCCCCTAGCCATCATCCTGGGAGGCAGTCTCTGTAAAGATGAAGCTTGGCAATTAAAAAAAACACCCAAAGAAAATTCTTGCCACCAAGAGCCTCCCCATTATCAAATGATCCTACATCAGAAACTGTTACCATTTTATCAGTGAAAATGATATTAAATAAAAGGCGTTACTATCTATCTGACTTGCCTCTGAAGCTTAAAGAACATGAGCCTTTTTCATGAGTTGGAGCGAAAATCTTCTCCTTGTATTTTCTTCCCCATTAGAAGGTGAGCAGGGACTCTTTTACTTTCCTTTTTGCATTTCCAGGGCTTAATATATTGATTTACATATAGAAAATACTTAATAAATGCCTTCTTTATTTATTCAACTGGGTATAGGGCAGATTCCCATGATTGTTTACTCTGCTGCATTCTGGTTTGTCTTCTGAGGGTTGGGAGAGACAGAGATGGAAACAGGGAGAGGAGGAGAGGGAAAATCCCATTCAGATATCACCAAAAAAAAAAAAAAAGTCCATGCTCAGGAATCTCATTAGATTGATGGACTCCTCAAATTCAAAAGACATTGAAATTGGTTCAAGTCCTTCATTCTCCAAAAGAGAAGCTGAGGCTCAGAAAGGTCTGGGCCGTACAACACTTTCATAACAGAGTTGGAATCCAAGCCCTCTTTCTGCTATGGACTGACTGCCTTTATCACCTTCTTTTAAATAAACTTTCAAGTGCTTTTTAAAATGTCAGCTGTTATTACTCTCCCAACACTGTATTTATAAAGTGCTTTATAATTTATTGTTTAATCATGTCTGACGTTCAACACCCCCTTTAAGGTTTTCTTGGCAAAGATACAGGAGTGCTTTGCCATTTCCTTCTCCAGTTAATTTTACAGATGAGAAAATTGATGTAAACAGGGTTAAGTGACTTGCCCGGGGTCACACAGCTACGAAGTGTCAGAGGTCAGATTTAAACTCAGAAAGATGAATATTCCTGACCTCAGACCTGATACTCTCTCCATTGCACCACCAAGTTGCCCTCACAATTTGCAAAGTGTTTGACAAATGTTTCATTTTATTTTTACAACAAGGTAGGTGTTACTATTATTATTATAATGAGGAAACACACTGAGAGAGCTTCAGTGATTTCCCCAAATTCATTCTGTTTGCCAGTGTCTGAGGTCAAATTTGAACTCATGCTTTTCTGATGGCAAGTCAAGCTCTCTCCCATACGCTATGATCTTATAGATTAAGTTACTCCAAGATCGATACCCTGGGGTCCATGAACTTGTTTGTATCACAATATTTTGATAATCATATTTCAATGATAGGTTTCCTTTGCAATCTTTTGTATTTAATTTGATGCATTGAAAAATGTTCTTTTGAGAAGAAGGCTTCCCCAGATTCCCAGAGGGATCCATGATACAAAAAAGACCAGGAAACTTTTGGGCCACCCTAGTTACCTTTAAAAAGTAAAAGGGCTCTCAAGTAGGACAGGGTTCTCATTGGCTAAGTCAGAAGGGGAGGAGAAGAGAAGTCTTTATGTAGGTTGGGTTGGAGGAAAGATTACACGACTCAAGCAGTTTGGTTAGAGCCTCCCTTTTCCTTTCCTGTTCAGGGTGGGAGAATGATTGATGAGCCGAGTGTGTGTGTGTGTGTGTGTGTGTGTGTGTGTGTGTGTGTGTGTGTGTGTGTGTGTGACAGAGAGACAGAGAGAGAGAGAGAGAGAGAGAGAGAGAGAGAGAGAGAGAGAGAGAGAGAGAGAAGGAGGGAGAAAGAGACAGAGAGAGAGAGACACTAAGAGAGAGAAAGTGAGAGAGGGAAGGAGAAAGTGAGAGAAAGTGACACAGAGAGAAAGTGAATGAGAGGTGAGAGGGAGGAGAGAGATGAAAAGTAGAGATGAAGAGAGAAAGAGACAGACAGAGAGAGTGACACAGAGAGAGAGACAAAGACAGAGAGACTAAGAGAGAAAGTTAAAGAGAAACAGAGAGAAAGTGAATTAAAGAGAAAGTGAGTTAGAGGGGGAAGAGAGGGTAGTAGAGATGGAGAGAGAAAGAGAGAGACAGAGACAGAGACACACACAGAGAGAGATTTAGTTTATTCCCTACTCCATATCTACTCTTTTCAGATGACTCACTGACCTTGGTTCAGCTGGACTTTCCTTCTCCTCCTGGCCTGCTTACAGGACCAGCCGGTTTCAGCTGACTTCAAGGAAAAAGCACATATAAGACCCAAGTGGCCTGGCAAGAAGGCCAGCCCTGTGGCTCTCAGGAGCTACTGGAAGTCCATGAGGCGCTTTTTGGATTACCAAGAGAGGTTCTTGTGAGTTTGTGTATCTTTGTATATATTTGTGTTTATTTCCTTGTGCTTTTGAAATGAACAGCCTCTAACTCATCCTTCTCCTTCCTCTTCCTCCCTCTACCCATCCTATCAGTATGGAAGGAGAAGGCCAAAAAGACTGGTGACCCAGCACTCCAAAGATCTGACCTCTCCTTTACTTCCTAAATCCATGCTATATGGATTCCAGAAAGACCTCACCCCATCAAACCTCTGATGTCCATTCTTTCCCCTGATAAAAAGTTCAATCATGGAAGCAAGTGGACCTCTGGATTGTCTCCCTCTCTCCCCCCACACTGTCAGAACTTCTCTCTGGTGAATGGCCAGATTCTTTGTCTGGGACATAGACAATAAAATGGAATCTCTGGCAGAGTTTCTGAACTTTTCAGGGGGCTGTCATATGGGAAGGAGCCTGTCTCCCTAGGGGCTGAGAGTCATAGGAACTAGGGGATCCTTTGGAGGAGTGAACAGGAAAGAAAGCTGAAAGACTCATCTTTACCTTCTGACTCTTTACAGAGTTCAATGTAAGGGAAGGAAGACAGATTTTAAAGTCCAAAGACTTGGATTCTAATTCTCTCTCTGACACTAAGTAGCTCTGGACCTGTTTCTTCTCTGGGTCTCAGTTTCCTCATCAGTAAAATGAGGAGATTAGAACCTTGAGGGCACCTGCCAACTCTGATATTCTATGGCAAGTCTTGAATCAGGATATAGGGGGAAAGGGTGGGAGATGAGACTCCAGGGATGTCAAGATTAGTTAGGGATATGGGGGAGGGTGTCTTAGGTGAACACTAGTCTCATCCAGAGCTTGGGCCTGGATGACATCTATCCAGGTGGCTCAGATGGGCTTACTGAAGATATGAGAGACTGCTTCAAATAGAGATTGTGTTCTTGGGTCTGAGAACTGGGTAAATGTAAGAAAGAGGTGTCCTCCATTACCCTGTTGACCTCATGCTATATTCCAGATACCCTCAGAGCTCCAGTTCTTGCTCCTTAACCAATGTCTTCTAAATAACGGAACCTGAAGCTCTGTTGTGGGACTAGGTATTTGAGATACATTTCTTTGACCTCATGCTATATTCCAGATACCCTCAGAGCTCCAGTTCTTGCTCCTTAACCAATCTATTCTAAATAACGGAACCTGAAGCTCTGTTGTGGGACTAGGTATTTGAGGTACATTTCTCGAGACTGTAACTAATACTGTTTTTTGAGTTTTGAATTCAGGTGAGAACGAAGGACCATTAAGTCAGTAACTCACCATTTCAGAGAAATGTCACAGTCTATTCAGAAGGATGAGTGGAGGTGTGTATCTGAGGAAAAAGCTCAACAGTAAGCTTTACTTTATGTGTGATCCTTCTGACTCAATTTCCTAATTGTGTTCCTTTGTACAGGAATGTTCCCCACCTAATTAATCCTGGGTCTGGATATGGAGTATGGTATAGCTATGTTTACTACATGTTTAGTCATTATTTGTGCTACAAATATTGACTTCATACCTGAAGTCAAACAGAACCATGGATGCTTTGTCCTGCTATAATAATGTTGCTTCTTTTTCCTCTTATAGCAAATTTCTATATTCAGAGCATGTGATCAATATAGAAGCCATGAGCACAAAGCAAGTATGTAAGGTCTGGCCATTTTCTATCTGAAAATATGTAGCTAGAGGTAAAGGACTAGTTTTCCATCTGAAATATATAGTCCTTGGGTAAATGAATATTTGGTCTACTCTTCTGCCTTTACTAGATATATAGACTAGCTACCAAACTGAAAGTGTCCAGAACCATTGTGCCAACGTTATGGTTTGTATGCCTGTGCAATCTGGAAAGTACATCAAACCCATGCCAGGAAACCAAATCGCTTCCATTTGAATTGTCCTAGGAAGATTCTGAAAATCACCTGGCAAGTTAAAATGCTAGACACTGAGGTCCTTTCTCAAATTAAACTGTCAAGCATTCCAATTCTAATACCTTTTAATTTATTTGTTTGTTCGTTTGCTCATTTGTTTATTTATTTATTTAATTTTTTTCTAAGGCAATTGGGGGTAAGTGACTTGTCCAGGATCATACAGCCAGGAAATGTTAAGTGTTTGAGGCCAGATTTGAACTCAGGTCCTCCTGATTTCAGGACCTGTGCTCTATCCAATGCACCACCTAACTACCCCCCCCCCTTCCCCAAGCATTCCAACTCTACTGCAGAGAGCACAACTCCATTGGGCTGGACTCATCATAGAGAACTCACACAGGGCAAGCACTTACAAGGTAGTCAGAAAAAGCGATACAAGGACACTCTCAAGGTCTCTCTTAAGAACTTTAAAATCAATTATATGACATGGGAGACAATGGAACAGGACTGTCCAGCATAGTATACCCTCATCAAAAAAGTGCTGTGCTCTATCAGCAAAACAGAATTGAATTAGGCCAAAGGAACATGAGATGTGCAAAATTAGAGAAGCTACCCCAAATGTTCATATGCATTATTTGTGTCCAACCTGTGGCAGAGCATTCTGAGCTCATATTGGTTTGATCAGCCATAGTTGGACACACTGTAACTCGACTCTATCATCATAATGTCATTTTGATCCTCCTCAAGTACAAAGGACAACAACCAACTAGATATATATCTTACTAGAGATATATATTTGTATGAAATACAATATGAAATTACTTTCATATATTATAAGTCATGGAGCCACTCCCCAATTGATGGGCATCTACTCATTTTCCAGTTCTTTGCTAAAACAAAAAGAACTGCTACAAACATTCTTGCAGATGTAGATCTCTTTTCCTCCTTTATGATTTCCTTGGGATACAGACCCAGTAGTAGCATTCTAGGATCAAAGGGTATGTACACTTTTATAGCTCTTTTAACATACTTCCAAATTGTTCTCCAGAATGGTTGGATCATGTCACAACTCCACCAGCCATTTTCCACCATCAGTTTTCCCACATCCCCTCCAACATTTATCATTATCTTTTCCTGTCATCTTAGCCAATCTGAGAAATATGAGCAGAGTTATTTTAATTTGCATTTCTCTAATCAATAGTAATTTAGAGCCTTTTTTCATATGACTATAGATAGCTTTAGTTTCTTCATCTGAAAAATTGTTTGTTCATAGCCTTCTACTATTTCTCAGTTGGGGAATGATTTGCATTCTTATAAATTTGATACAGTTCTTTATATATTTTAGAAATGAGGCCTTTATCAGAAACACTGACTGTAAAATTTTTCTCTCAGCTTTGTGTTTCCCTTTTAATCTTTGTGTGTGTGTGTGTGTGTGTGTGTGTGTGTGCAAACCCTTTTTAATTTAATGTAATCAAGATTTTTCATATTGCATTTCATAATGTTCTCCAGTTCTTCTTTGGTGATGAATTCTTTCCTTCTCCAAAGATGTGATAGGTAAACTATCTTTGCTCTCCTAATGTGCTTATGCTATTTCTCTCACACTTCTTGAATGATCTTCTCTGCCCTTTAACCATACATCCAAGGATGATGGCTCTACTTTTCAGGCTCTCTCTCTAGCAGTTCTTGTCCCACCTTATCAGCTACCACAAGTGGGGAATGATTCTTTAGTCAACTTAAAGACTGTAATATGAGCCTTCTCTAAGTATTTCTGAATGAAGAGAACTATCTCCAATTGGAAACTCTCTCAACCAGTCATTCTCTTTATCCAATGTTTATGATACTATCCATTGTTTGTTAGAGTTGTTTCTTATGAGTTTTGGTCAATTCACCATTAAATGATGATCAGCACTAGATGCTGCATTGACCAGCTTCAGGGATCACAATCCTGAGATTCAGAACTGACCGGACACTGTTTTGACCAGCCTCTAGTGCCTCAACACCCCTCCAATTTGGGACTATGTAGGATGGACTTTCCTCTAGACCCACTCCTAGCAAGAAGTAACTTTAGAGGATGAGATCCTTACCTCAAAGGATTTGGGGCTACATTTATTTGGGGGAGGAACTGATTGATGCAGTGAATAGTCACCAGCAAAATATTATCCAGTATCTGAATAGGTCCCAGTAAGGAGACACAGATTCTAGAATTATTTTGTACTGAAATTATCACGTACTGACAGAGCTAGCCAGTGTTGATCTCCACTATTGTGCCCTGGTAACATTTTATATGTTTATGCTGTCACCAACTGTTCCTTCTTCCCCACAGGCCTCTTCCAGCTTCTGGGCGCTTACTTATTATTTCTGGATTTTGCCTCTAAAGAATTTCATTGATCTCCAAGAACCCCTCCAGGTCAAGGATGACCTTCATCCACTTTTCAAGATTTCTTTAACAATTGAAAGAAATGGGAATGACATGAAAGTTGGAATTCTAAATCAGCTCATTCAGCCTCCATTGTCAATAACTCTAATCCATCCATCCTGTTACATGTATAACAATCCATCGTTACATAGAGATAGGTCAGTTTCTGAGATTGTCTTAATTAGCACATCTTCAGACAGGTCGGACTTAGTCAGTCAGGCAGACTCCATTTGAATCCTCTTTAGTTCCTCCCTGGCCTCTCCCTAATTCCTCCCCAACTCCTGGAACACTTCTCCCCTTACTCCCCAGACTCTGACCTTGCTCCTCCTCCTTCCCTGAGATTTTAAAGGTTTCTGAATCCAGGAAGAATGCTATCCAATCAACTCTGATTCTGCCTTGTTTAGTCATGTTTGGTTGAAGTTGTGAGCTATTTCATGAAAAAACTGGAAAGTCTTTGTCATGTAATAAATATCTCACATGATTTCTTCGTGTTTCTTGAGCCACGATTCTATTACAATAATAAAATTATGCTCTCCCAATCTATTTCAATCCACTTCATTGATAACCTGTGAGTGAAGAGAGAAGTGGTCTATAATCACTGGGCAGACTAAGGAAAGTCTTCCTTCTCCCCCAGCTCCCTTAACTCTTGAATTTAAATCAAGTGACCATGACTAGGAAAAGAGCCTGGAGGTGACAGTGAGCAATGTTGTGGGGTAGAAAAACATAGATCTGTTTCTAGAGGAAGGAGGCTGGCTAGAGTTGGGGGAATGGCCTGGGGCTGGGGAGGGGAAGGGTCCCTTGGATTCAGCCATGGTCCCACAATCCATCTGCCCTTTTCTGGCTATATCCTTCCTCTGGGTGGGTGTTTTTTGGGGGAGCTTAGTGAAAAGAAATAGATGATGGTGAGGAGGTAGAGTCTTTAGGGAACAGCTCGTATACTAAGAAGCTAGCTCATGGACTCCAGATAAGTGGACGCAATGATGAAGAAACCAAAAGCTGATAGTTCTGTCCCTTGTTCTGACAGAATTATCAACTTGTGGTTTCTTCATAATATGATATATGATACAGATGAAAGAAACTTGGAACTCAGGGGATGGTGGAAAGGTAGGACTCAAGAAGATTAAGATGTGGAAATCTGGTTTTTGAGTACACACCTAGTGGGGGAAGAGATGAAATTCTGGGCTTGGAAGTTTTCCCTTGGAATCTCCAAGAAGTCTCTTTCTTGCACCAACTTTCCATATATATATACTTCAGATATGTGCCTTTAGCTCTGTTTCACAAGGGATTCTATGCCAGTATCAAGGTCAGGCATTCCTAGCATCTTTTCATTTTTAATTTCTAAATTTCAAAAATTATATTTTATAATTTCTCCTTCTTAAGGAAGGCCTCCCTAGAATGAGTCACTATGGGGGTATGTTCTCCTTCCATTCCACTTTTCCACTTTCTGGTTGACATGTGAATCCACTTTCCTTTGCAGGAACTCTTAGCCTTAGGTTTTCCATTTTCACTCAGTTCTTGCTTTGACTAAGTGTTGGGATTGGTCAGTCAGAGTCCTAAAACTAGGCTAAAACTAGGAAATTTGGTACCAAGGACAAACTCCACAGGGCAATCTCAAAATCAATTTCAAAACCAACATAGACTTCAGAACCGGCCCTGGACTGCAAACCTCAAAAAAATCTTTTGCCTGCAATAGTCCCTGCTTTCCTGTCAGTGAGTGAACCTATGAGAGTCATAATATCATTATCCCATGATAGTTATAATATCATTATAATATATTGATTGACCTTTTCTGTGTACCTTCTGGGTAATCCCATGCACAGTTCCATTAAGGTTTTAGGATCTCTCCATGGTAGCAAACTCTTCCTATAACCTCAGAATTGACCTATCTTCTGATGTAATCAGCTCTATTTATTCTATTAAAATCCTTGTCTTTCTTTTCTAGGGTGCTGACTTCTTCAGGAAGCTTGGCCCACCCACTGAGTGTGTAAATGTCATTAAATGCCTTTGTTTGAGTTGGAGGATAAGCCTGAATTCTTTCAGAAACAACATCATGACCCATATCTGATAGCTTAACACTTTAGGCTTGACATCCGGACTTCCTCATTCCACATGAAATCCAGGGGACAAAAGATTATTCAGTCCAATCCCCAAGCACAATTCCAAAAGACCTTCCATTCTCCATGCTTCAGCTGATACCTTTTACTGCTGCCCCCTCCCCAAAAGTCTCTGTTCTCTCTCATTTCCCCACCCAGCTGTAATGAATAAGTGTTGGAATGGGATCTTAGAAGCCATCTAGTCTGCTCTCTTCTCCTACTTTGATGGTTTGAGACTTTTTTGGAAGGGGGTTATTATTGATCTAAGAAAAGAAAGGTCTGGTCAGGGGTCCTCAAACTGTGGCCCGTGGGCCAGGTGTAGCAGCTGAGGACGTTTATGCCCCTCAGCCAGGGCTATGAAGTTTCTTTATTTAAAGGCCCACAAAACAAATTGTTTATTTTTACTATAGTCTGGCCCTTCAACAGTCTGAGGGACAATGAACTGGCCCCCTATATAAATACTTTGAGGACCCCCGGCTCTAGATGGACCACTATGGGGATGAGAGATCTGGCATGGATTCAAAGTAGTGCACTCACACTATAGATTCTAATCCCTCTCCTTACCCGGTTCTTTTCAGGTAAGGGGAAGAGAAGGATGGGATAGTGGGCTCCTCTGCAGAGGGACCCTTATCATTGTCTCTCTCAGTCTCTAGGTTTCTAAGGAGGGAGTGGCAGCATCTTTCTCAATGTTGCTGTAGTCAGGTGATCTTGTTAGATGAGGAGGGTGGGACCTCCTCCTTTCTTGACCACCCCTTCTTTTGCTCTCCTCCTCTCCTAATCTCCTTCTCCTTTCCCCTCCCTCCTTCTTTCCAGGTCATCATATAAGCAAGCCCCAGGAGGCAAGAACCCAGGAAAGAGTCAGCTGGTGTATACCATCTCCTTTCTTGTCTTAACTGTCTCTTGCTGCCATCCTCCCAAACTTCTACAGTGAGTATTTCAACAAGATATAAGAAAAGGAGAATTTGGGGGGTAGCGAAGGAGACTACCATTTCCAAGGTAGTGAGGAAAACTGAGAAAAACCAAGAGTGGGATGGTAGGAGTTTTAAAGAGGGCACTAGACTAGGAGAGTGATGGGAGTAACTGAGGCTGAGGAAGGAACTGGGATTGAGACTCCCCCATTAGCCACACAGAGGCAACAGTAGGGGAGTCTTTAATAGAGAATAGGATATTCTGGGTATGGAGGATCTAGATGGTCCTTTGAGAGCCCCTGAATCTAAGAGTCTTAACTTGTGAGGAGGGAATATGTCACAGAGCTTATTAAATACTCATAGATGTTGGAACATCCTCATTATCCATCTAAGTTAGAAGTTGGGTAGCAGTTGGTAACATTCCAGCTTAGAGTTCTAAAAGCTTCAGTTTCTCTGTCTCTTTGACTCTCTCTCTTCCACTTTTTCTCTCTCTTGTTCTCTGTCTTCCCCCCTCTCTCTTTTTTTGCTTTTCTCTCTCTCTCCTTCTCTGTCTCTCTCCCTTTTCATTCCCTTCTGTAAAGAACCATGCCTAGGTGAAGGGGCAGGTCAATTCTCTGAGAGCCTCCATAGCTGTGGATCATAAACTTGAAGGCATTGCAAAGCAACCTTCTAAGATGTTCCTTGTAGATTGGGAATGAAATAAATTGGAGGGAAGAGGGAAGAGGAAAGAAGGTCAGACAACACAATTGCCTCTCAGTCGGAAGGTCAGAGAACCCAACTGCCTCTTAGTCTCCTTGTATCATCATCATCATCATCCTCTTACATGAAGAAGATCCATTCTACCGGTCTGAGTTAGACCTCCAGCAACTGTTGGCAAGTGGCTCCTGTATCACATAAGAAATAAAGATGCAGCAGCCCTTGAGAGCTGTTCATGAGTAGGATCCTCCCAGAGTTCTTTCTGTAACCAGCAGGGAAGGAAAGGGAGAAGAGATCTGGTAAGACCTTTTTAGTCGGGATAATTAAATGGGCCAGCACATCAAAGGGCTGAGCCAGGAGACCAATGAGAGACATAAATGCTTGTTTTGACTATAGTCAACTTCTCCATTTGAAAGTTTGCCTCTATGATATCTCACAAACTTCAACACCTGCTATAGTGCTGTTTGCATTCCCTAACATTTGAAGGAGTTGCAAAGCAGCCTTTGCAGATGTTCCTTGTGGACTGGGAATGAAATAAATTGGAGGCAAGAGGGAAGAGCAGAGAGGTCAGAGAATGCTACAGTCTCTCAGTCTCTTTGTATCATCATCATCATCATCATCATCATCATCATCATCCTCTCACATGAAGAGATCCATTCTACAGATCTGAGTTAGACCTCCAGCAGCCACTGGCAGGTGGCTCCCGTATCACAACACCTCCTTCTCCCTGAATTCTTCCTGTTTCTCTCCTTTAATTTTTCTCTGTTCTCTTGTTCTGTTAATTTCTTCCTTTATCCTGACATCTCTTTCCCCCTCTCCCTTCTCCTCATCTCTCCTTTTCTCTTTTCTCTATATTTCTTTTTTGCTTTTTTTTCTCAGGCCTTCTCTTCTGACCCTTTCTTCTCGTTTCTTGTTCTTCAGATGGCTGCCCTTCAACGCTGGTTCTCTTTTCTGGTCCTTTCCTGCTGTGTGGCTTTATTGCTGCCACCGAATGTTCAGGCTATGCAGGAGCCAGTTTATCCTGGAGACAATGCTACCCCAGAGCAGTTTGCACAGTATGTGAAAGACATGAGATTATATTTGACCATAATAACCCGTCCAAGGTAAGTGAGAATCCCTATGTTGGGTGGGGGCAAGGCTAGGGTCTACAGGTCTATAAAATAGCAATGTGAGATAGTGAAGAGAATAAGTAGGGGGTTTTAATTGGGACATTGTAAAGGTATGTGTTGAGTTCCTTGCAATCCTGGGCATGAATGTATAGCATACTTATGCATATATGTGAGCTAATGCAGGAGTGTGAGTTAGGTGTGAGTCTGGACTACTTATCAGTGAGTTCTTCATGTCAATGTGACCAGAAGTATCCATATATAGTGGGGGGAGAAATCCAGAAATTTCCACCAGCTCTGATCCTGGGGACTAACCATACCACTAATCACACCTTTCTCTCCCAGACATTCAATTCAAATCCTAGCCTCTCCTAGGTAGGGCTTCTGAATGTCATTCTCAGCTAGAGAGGAGAGGGTGTGTCCGAAGACTGTATGTGAGTTTTTGAGACACTACTTTGTATGTGAGTTTGGTCTTGTTCAACTATTGGGGAGTATGGAGGGCTCTGCCTCCAGATGTATTTTTCCATAGGTATGGGAAGAGAGCAGAGGACGAGAGATTCTATGAAGATGGGGTAGATTTCTTGGAGTAGGTGGTTCTGCTGCAGCAATCCAGGTACAAAGTATCTCCAAATCTCTGAATTTTCCTACATTGAGGGAGGAGAGTATAGTGAAGAACTTTATGTGCAAGTGTGTGTGTATGCCCTCCACAACTCGGGAAGAAGAGGGAATGGAAAAAGGAGGAAAATAGTGGTAGATGGGTAACAGTGCCTTCAATGATAGGATCACTTTCCCATGGGGAAAAATATGGGTAGAGTCCCTGGGAATGGGAGGAAAGTGTCATAATAATTGGAAGAACCTCTATCTCTGATTTGTCACCCTGCTATCCCTTCTCTTGTTTTATAGGACATCCCATCAGCTAAGTTTTCACTGCTTCTGCTTCAATTATCCTTTCCCTGTTTCCAGAGGCCAGCAGAGAGTCCTGGCTCTAACTCTGTAACTCTTGCAAAAAGTGAATTAAAAAATATTAAAAATAATCCAGGACTACATGATTTATTATCAACAATTATAGAGAAATTAATTCTGATTTTAAACAAACTGTTTAAAATGCTAGCAAATTACCAATTTTCTTCCATGATACAAATATGGTCTTGATACATAAAATGGGTGTGTCAAAGTAAAAAAAGAAAACAAACCCAGATGCAAACATTTTAAATGCTATATTAACAAATATATCACAAGTATCATACAATATGACAAGTTGGATATATGCCAGTAACATAGAGTTCATTTAGTATTAGGAAAACTATAAACTTAATGATATTAGCACTGGGGCAACTAGGTGGCACTGGAGTCAGAAGCCCTGGAGTCAGGAGGACCTGAGTTCAAATCTGGCTTCAGACACCCCAATTGTCTCAGGGGGAAAAAAGAACAGTGATATTAACAACAACAACACATGTTTTTGTCAATAGATACAGAAAAAAACTTGAAAAATATATCTGCTAAAAGCACTAAAAATTAGGGACAAATAATCCGTCTTTAAAATAATAAGTAAGATCTACTTAAAACCAAGAGCTACCATAATATTCAATGGAGATAAACTAGAATTTTTTTCTAATAAAATGAGGAGTGAAACCAAGATGAGCATTTACCCCTTCTATTTGACATTATAGTAATTCTGGGAATAAGACAAGAAAAAATGGGGGAATAACCATAAGGGTAAAAAAGAAGCATAATAATCACCTTTTGCAGATGATATGATGGTTTATATAAAGAACTCTAAAAGTCCAGCTAAAGTTTTATTGAAATAGTTAAAACCAGCAAATTTACAAGATACAAAATAAATTTATAGAAATTCTGGGAATTTCTATATAATAATAGTAAAAGTTGACAAGAGATAAAGAAATTCCATTTAAACTCACTATAGAATATGTAAAATGCTTTAGAGTATATCTTCCAAGATACACATATCTCTCTTTCTCTCTATATATATGTACACACACACACACACACACACACACACACACACACACACAAATTCAACTACAGACCATTGATAAGAGAAATAAAGGTGGACTTAAGTAATTTGAAAATATTAACTACTTAGAAATAAAAAATTAAACATAATATTTTCTAAACTAATTTACTTATGTAGTGTCATTCCAATCAAAGGATTACTTCATATAACAAGAAAAAATAACAAAATTCATAGGAACACACACACATGCACAAAAGATCAAGATTTTCAAGAAAAAATAATAAAAATAAAATGGAAAAGGGGACCTGTCAGTACCAGATTTCTAGCTCTATGACAAAGCTGCCATCCTCAAAAACAAATTTATACTGGTTAAAAAAAATAGAGAAAAAATTCTTCAAATGATAAATGGTCATAGGATATGAACAATTTTCAGATGAAGAAATTGAAACTATTTCTAGTCATATGAAAAGTTGTTTCAAATCATGATTTATCAGAGAAATGCAAATTAAGACAACTCTGAGATACCACAACACACCTCTCAGATTGGCTAAAATGACAGGAAAAGATAATGATAAATTCTGGAGGGAATGTGGGAAAACTGGGACACTGATACATTGTTGGTGAAGTTATGAATGGATCTAACCATTTTGGAGAGCAATTTGGAACTATACTCAAAAAGCTATCAAGATTTCTGGCCAAGATGGCGGAGAGGACACACACATCTACTTAATCTTCCTCTTTGCTCTCAGAATTTATTTCATGACAAGGCCTCAGAATAAGTGCTTGACTGACCCCCCGACCCCCTTCCCCCACACAAATAATTACCAACAGAAGATATCCCTGAAATTCAGCAGAAAAGATCTGTTTTTGCTCACCAGTGGGGATGGTCAGATTGAGTGCAGAGTGAAGGCAGGCAGGCAGCGGCAGCACAGCAGACAATAAGAGTATGGAGCTAACTGAGGGGAGTGGGATGTGATCTCAGCCATCTCTACTGGGAGAATTTTACCAGTACAGATACTTTGCCATGGCAGCAAGCCAGTAGACCAGCAGAGGAGCTGTAAACACAGGAGGTAAAGACTAAAAACCCAAAAAGCTAAGATCTCTCGGGACCTGGCAACACCGACCCGAAGGGTCTCAGCATGCTCTCAGAGTCTCAGAGTGCAGGTACAATGCAGCCATTGCTGGCCTGCTAATGCCTCACTACTCTCCCCTCTCCTCTTCCTTCCCCCCTCTCCCCCTGCCCTGCAGTCTGTAGCAGAAGTTTGGTAATACCATCCAGCCCCCTCTTCTCCCCCCAAAAGCAGACTGCATTTGGTTTGTGTTGTTGTTGTTGTTGTTGTTGTTGTTTTTTGCTACTCTGTTTTCTTTGATTCTTCTTTAACAAAATGAGCAAAAAATTTAAACAGACTCTAACTATTGATAGCTTCTATATGGCTAGAGAGCAGACTTTAAACCCTGAGGAGCTAAAAACAGATTGTCTCCAGATGAATCCTAAAAGGGGATATGATCTGGTCCTCAAAACACAAGACTCTCAGAGAACAAATTTAAAAGGCTCTCACAAGAGAGCTAGAAGAAAAATGGGAAAAGGAAAGGGAAGCTTGGCAAGAGAGCCTGCATAAATCATCCCATTCATTTAAAGATAGAGTGGATAAAGAAATCAAATCCTTGAAAAACAGAATTAGTGAATTGGAAAAAGAAAATGGCTCTCTATAAAAAATGGTGAAATGGAAAAAATTCCATAGAACAAAACAACTCACTTAAAAACTCAATTGGACAATAAGAAAAATATATTTAAAAAGTGAGTGAAGGAAATAATTCATTGAAAATCAGAATTGAACAAATAGAATTAAATGACTCAAGGAGACACCAAGAATCAGTTAAGCAAAACTTTAAAAAATGAATCAATGGGGAAAAATGTCAAATACCTTCTTGAGAGAACAACAGACCAGGAAAATAGATCTATGATAGACAATCTGAGAATTATTGGACTCTCTGGAAAATATGATGAAAAAAAGAGCCTGGACACTATTTTCCAGGAAATTATCAAGGAGAATTGCCCAGAAGTTAAAGAAATAGAGGGTAAAATAGGCATTGAAAGAATTCATCGATCACCTACTGAAAGGGACCCTAAAATCAAAACTCCAAGAAATATAGTGGCTAAATTCCAGAACTATCAAACCAAGGAAAAATATTACAAGCTGCGAGAAAAAATTAATTCAGAATAAGAATTACCCAGGATCTGAGCAGCATCCACATTAAAGGATCAAAGGGCCTGGAATCTGATATTCTGAAAAGCTAAGAAACTTGGTATGCAGCCAAAAATAACCTACCCAGCCAAAATGAGCATTTCTTCCAGGGAAGAAGATGGACATTCAATGAAATAAGTGAATTTCATCAATTTCTAATGAAAAAACCAGAACTAAACAAAAAGTTTGATTTCCAAATAATAAAACTCAAGAGAAACCTAAAAGGGTAAAAAGAAATCTTGGTAACTATATTTCTGCTATAAAGGTATATAAAGAACACATGTATAATTTGTTCTAGAAAGTAGAGGTGGAAAGGAAATTGTACCAGAAAAAGGGTAAAGTGGGGGTACTACATCTCATGAAGAGACAAAGGAAATCTATTCTGTCTGAGAGAAATAATGAAAGGGGATGAACATACTGTGTATCATATTCTCTTCAGAATTGGCTTAAAGAGAAAAATATTAGACATATTCGATTTATGGTAAAACTTCTTCGACCTCATAGAAAAGTAGGAAGGGGGAAAGTGAAAAGGGAAGGAGGAAACTAAGTGGAAAGGAATACAGAAATTGTGAGGAAAAGGGGTAAGATAGGGGGAGGAATTTTAAGGTGGGGGGAGGGATACTAAAAAGGGAGGGCTGTGAGAAGCAAGTGGTGCTCACAAGTTTAATACTGGGAAGGGGGATAAGGGGGAAGAAAAGGAGAAAAGCATAAGCAGGGGTTAACAAGATGGCAAGTAATACAGAACTGGTCATTTTAACCATAAATGTGAATGTGGTAAACTCTCCAGAAAGAAGTTAGCAGAATGGATTAAAAACAAGAATCCTACAATTGGTTGTTTATAGGAAATACACCTGAAGCAGGGCGATACATACAGAGTAAAGGTAAAAGGTTGGAACAGAATCTACTATGCTTCAGGTGAAGTCAGAAAAGCAGGGATAGCCATCCTTATCTCAGATCAAGCAAAAGCAAAAATTGATCTAATTAAAAGAGATAAGGAAGGGCACTATGTCTTGCTAAAGGGTAGCATAGATAATGAAGCAATATCAATATTAGATATATATGCATCAAGTGGTGTAGCATCTAAATTCTTAAAAGAGAAATTAAGAGAGCTGCAAGAAGAAATAGACAGCAAAACTATAATAGTGGGAGATCTCAACCTTGCACTCTCAGAAGTAGATAAATCAAAGCACAAAATAAATAAGAAAGAAGTCAAAGAACTAAATAGAATACTAGAAAAGTTGGATATGATAGATCTTTGGAGAAAACTAAATGGAGGCAGGAGAGATTACACTTTCTTCTCAGCAGTTCATGGAACCTATACAAAAATTGACCATATATTAGGACATAAAAACTTCAAACGCAAATGCAGTAAGGCAGAAATAGTAAATGGATCCTTTTCAGATCACGATGCAATGAAAATTACATTGAATAAAAAACCAGGGGAAAATAGACCAAAAAAAATTGGAAACTAAATAATCTCATGCTAAAGAAGGATTGGGTGAAACAGCAAATCATAGACATAATTAATAACTTCACCCAAGAAAATGACAATAATGAGGCATCATACCAAAATGTGTGGGATGCAGCCAATGTGGTAATAAAGGAAAATGTTATATCTCTAGAGGCCTACTTGCATAAAATAGAGAAAGAGAAGGTCAATGAATTGGGTTTGCAACTAAAAATGCTAGAAAAGGAACAAATTTAAACCCCCCAGTCAAACACTAAACTTGAAATTCTAAAAATAAAAGGAGAGATTAATAAAATTGAAAGTAAAAAAAAAAACTATTGAATTAATTAATAAAACTAAGAGTTGATTCTATGAAAAAAACAAACAGAATAGACAAACCCTTAGTAAATCTGATTTTAAAAAGGAAAGAGGAAAACCAAATTGTTAGTCTTAAAAATGAAAAGGGAGAGCTTGCCACTAATGAAGAGGAAATTAGAACAATTATTAGGAGTTGCATTGCCCAACTTTAGGCCAATAAATTCGATAACTTTTTTTTTCCTTTTTTTATTATACTTTTTTATTTACAAGATATAGTCATGGGTAATTTTTCAGAATTCACAATTGCAAAACCTTTTGTTCCAATTTTCCCCCTCCTTTCCCTCTCCCCTCACCCAAATGGCAGGTTGATCAATACATGTTAAATATGTTAAAGTATAAATTAAATACAACATATGTATACATGTCCGTACAGTTATTTTGCTGTGCAAAAAGAATCAGACTTTGAAATAGTGTACAATTATCCTGTGAGGGAAATAAAAAATGCAGGTGGACAAAAATAGAGGGATTGGGAATTCTATGTAGTGATTCATAGTCCTCTCCCAGAGTTCTTTTCGTTAGGTGTAGCTGGTTCAATTCATTACTACTCTATTGGAGTTCATCATTGTTCATCTCATTGTTGAAGAGGGCCACATCCCTCAAATAATCACATAACTTAAAAGAAATGAAAGAATACCTCCAAAAATATAATTTGCCCAGATTAACAGAGGAAGAAGTAAATTGGTTAAACAGTCCCATCTTAGAAAAAGAAATAGAACAAGCTATTAATCAACTTCCTAAGAAAAAATCCCCAGGACCAGATGGATTTACATGTTGAATTCTACCAAACATTTAAAGAACAATTAACTCCAATGCTATATAAATTATTTGAAAAAATAGTGATTGAAGAAGTCCTACCAAATTCCTTTTATGACACAGACATGGTATTGATACCTAAACCAGGTAGGTTGAAAACAGAGAAAGAAAATTATAGACCAATCTCCCTAATGAATATTGATGCTAAAATCTTAAATAAAACATTAGCAAAAAGATTACAGAAAATCATACCCAGAATAATACACTATGACCAAGTAGGATTTATACTGGGAATGCAGGGCTGGTTCAATATTAGAAAAACTATTAGCATAATTGACTATATCAATAAGCAAAATAACAAAAACCATATGATCATCTCAAGAGATGCAGAAAAAGTATTTGATAAAATCCAACATCCATTTCTAATAAGAACACTTGAGAGTATAGGAATAAATGGACTTTTCTTTAAAATAGTCAGGAGCATATATTTTATTTAATTTTTTAAAATGACTTTTTATTGATAGAACGCATAGCTGGGTAATTTTTTACAGCATTATCCCTTGCAATCACTTCTGTTCCGATTTTTCCCCTCCCTCCCTCCAACCCTTCCCCCAGATGGCAAGCAGTCCTTTACATGTTGAATGGGTTACAGTATATCCTAGATACAATATATGTGTGCAGAACCGAACAGTTTTCTTGTTGCACAGGGAGAATTGGATTCAGAAGGTATAAATAACCCGGGAAGAAAAACAAAAATGCAAGCAGTTAATATTCATTTCCCAGTGTTCTTTCTCTGGGTATAGCTGCTTCTGTCCATCTTTGATCAATTAAAGAGGAGCATATATTTTAAATCGCCAGTAAGCATCATATGTAATGGGGATTAACTAGAACCTTTCCCAGTAAGATCAGGAGTGAAACAAGGTTGCCCACTATCACCATTATTATTCAATATTGTATTAGAAATGCTAGCCTCAGCAAGAAGAGTTAAGAAAGAGAATTAGAGTAGGTAATGAGGGAACCAAATTATCACTCTTTGCAGATGATATGATAGTATACTTAGAGAATCCTAGAGATTCTACTAAAAAGCTATTAGAAATAATTCACAACTTTAGCAAAGTTGCAAGATACAAAATACATCCACATAAATCCTCAGCATTTTTATACATCACCACAAAATCCAACAGTAAGAGATACAAAGAGAAATTCCATTCAAAATAACTGTCGATAGCATAACATATTTGGGAATCTCTCTACCAAAGGAAAATCAGGAATTATATGAGCAAAATTACAAAACACTTTCCACACAAATAAAGTCAGATTTAAATAATTGGAAAAATATTAAGTGCTTTTGGATAGGCCAAGTGAATATAATAAAGATGATAATCTCCCTAAACTAGTCAATTTATTTAGTGTTATACCAATCAGATTCCCAAGAAACTATTTTAATGACCTAGAAAAAATAACAACAAAACTCATATGGAAGAATATAGTCGAGAATTTCAAAGGAATTAATGAAAATTCTGATCTAAAACTATATTATAAAGCAGCAGTCACCAAAACCATTTGGTATTGGCTAAGAAATAGATTAATTGATCAGTGGAATAGGTTAGGTTCACAGGACAAAAGAGTCAATAACTACAGCAATCTGTTTGATAAACCCAAAGATCCCAACTTTTGGGATAAGAATTCATTATTTGACAAAAAAACTGCTGGGAAAACTGGAAATTAGTATGACAAAAATTAGGCATGGACCCACACTTAACACCATATACCAAGATAAGATCAAAATGGGTCCATGATTTAGGCATAAAGAATGAGATCATAAACAAATCAGAGGAACATAGGATAGTTCAGCTCTCAGACTTGTGGAGGAGGAAGGAATTTGTGACCAAAGCAGAACTAGAGATCATTATTGATCACAAAATGGAAAATTTTAATTACATCAAATTAAAAAGCCTTTGTACAAACACAATTAATGCAGACAAGATTAGAAGGGAAACAACAAACTTGGAAAACATTTTTACAGTTAAAGGTTCTGATAAAGGCCTCATTTCCAAAATATATAGAGAATTGACTCCAATTTATAAGAAATCAAGCCATTCTCCAATTGATAAATGGTCAAAGGATATGAACAGACAATTCTCAGATGAAGAAATTGAAACTATTTCTAGCCATATGAAAAGATGCTCCAAGTCATTATTAATCAGAGAAATGCAAATTAAGACAACTCTGAGATACCACTACACACCTGTCAGATTGGCTAAGATGACAGGAAAAAATAATGTTGAATGTTGGAGGGGTGGCAGGGAAAACTGGGACATTGATGCATTGTTGGTGGAACTGTGAATGAATCCAACCATTCTGGAGAGCAATCTGGAATTATGCCCCAAAAGTTACCAAATTGTGCATACCCTTTGATCCGGCAGTGTTTCTATTGGGCTTATATCCCAAAGAGATACTAAAGAAGGGAAAGGGACCTGTATGTGCTAAAATGTTTGTGGCAGCCCTATTTGTAGTAGCTAGAAACTGGAAAATGAATGGATGCCCATCAATTGGAGAATGGCTGGGTAAATTGTGGTATATGAATGTTATGGAATATTATTGTTCTGTAAGAAATGACCAGCAGGATGAATACAGAGAGAACTGGCAAGACTTACATGAACTGATGCTAAGTGAAATGAGCAGAACTAGGAGATCATTATACACTTCGACAATGATATTGTATGAGGACATATTTTGATAGAAGTGGATTTCTTTGACAAAGAGACCTGAATTTCAATTGATAAATGACGGACAGAAGCAGCTACACCCAAAGAAAGAACACTGGGAAATGAATGTGAACTATCTGCATTTTTGTTTTTCTTCCTGGATTATTTATACCTTCTGAATCCAATTCTCCCTGTGCAACAAGAGAACTGTTTGGTTCTGCAAACATATATTGTATCTAGGATATACTGCAACATATCCAACATATATAGGACTGCTTTCCATCTAGGGGAGGGGGTGGAGGGAGGGAGGGGAAAAATCGGAACAGGAATGAGTGCAAGGGATAATGTTGTAAAAAAAATTACCCTGGCATGGATTCTGTCAATATAAAGTAATTATTAAATAAAAATTAAAAAAAAAGAAAAAAAATAATAACTGGAAAATTTAGGCAGCCATATTAAATTTAGACCAACATCTCTTAACTTAAATAGAAAGAAACTCCAAATAGCTATGTGATCTAGAAATAAAAAGTCACATCATAAATAAATTTTGGCAATGTGACAAAAAATATTACAAAGAGATCTATGGATAGGATAAAAGTTCATTACCAAATAAAGAAAAGAGAGGATCCTAGAAGATTAAAGTTGATCATTTTGATTGCATAAAATTTAAAAAGTGTTTGCATAAATGAATCCAATAAAGCTAAAATTAAAAGAAAAACTTAACTGGGAAAAATATTCACTGACAATTTTTCTGACAAAACTTTCATTTCTAAGATGTATAAGCAACTCATTCAAATTTATAAGAAGAGTCATAGGAGGGAGGAAATTTGGAACAAAAAGTTTTGCAGGGGTCAGTATTGGAAAAATTACCCATGCCTATGCTTTGTAAATAAAAAGTTTTAATTAAAAAAAAAAAAAGAATAAGAGCCATTCCCCAAGTGATAAGGAGTGTAAAAATATGAGTAGGCAGTTTTAGAGGGAAGGTCCCAATATCTTTGGTAAAAAGTAGATTTATGTAGGAAAAGAGGTTACAAACAAAATGAAGAGATATAATAGACACTATGATTGGCAAATATGAAATAGATTTGGGAGAGCTATAGTTTACCAAGGAAAAGTGTTTGGAAGAATTTATTAAAGGAATATACCATGAGGTGTACTCCATTGACTGGCAAGCTAAATCCATCAAAGGAATTAGCACTCTAAAAAAGTGAGTTAGGGGCAGCTAGGTAGCGCAGTGGATAGAGGACCAGCCCTGAAGTCAGGAGGACCTGAGTTCAAATCTGACCTCAGACACTTAAGACTTCCTAGCTGTGTGACCCTGGGCAAGTCACTTAACCCCAATTGCCTTAGCAAAAAAAAAAAAAAAAAAAAAAAAAAAAAAGTGAGTTATTTATAAGGAGAAAGACACCATGAGGCATGGGGGAGAAGTAAGGAGAAAAGCACCATGAGGCAGACTGCCATAGAGGGCTAACCCTAAAGGGACTCAGCAAAGATGGCATGGGCAATGGACAGATTTATAGGGAAAATTTAACCATGGGGCTTTGACGTAACTTGGATTTCTGACTGGACACAGCAATGTGGGACTACCCACGACCCCCACAGAGGGTGGGACTATAAGGTAGAACTAAGCCCCATGCAGGGAATAAGCTTATTAGTACTTCAGTCTTTCTCTGCCAACCCCACCTAGTTACCCAGGACCTCATCACCATCAAGTGTTCCTGGCACAGGAAAGTGTAGAGGCAGCACATACCAGGCAAGTGTGACCATTTCTGCTAACTTGGCCATTCTCTCTCCTCAAATCCTAATGGAGACAAACCAGGATGGAGATTCTAAGGGTTTGGGGAATAGCATAGCTTTCAGCCTGGTCCCCTAGCCATCATCCTGGGAGGCAGTCTCTGTAAAGATGAAGCTTGGCAATTAAAAAAAACACCCAAAGAAAATTCTTGCCACCAAGAGCCTCCCCATTATCAAATGATCCTACATCAGAAACTGTTACCATTTTATCAGTGAAAATTATATTAAATAAGAGGCGTTACTATCTATCTGACTTGCCTCTGAAGCTTAAAGAACATGAGCCTTTTTCATGAGTTGGAGTGAAAATCTTCTCCTTGTATTTTCTTCCCCATTAGAAGGTGAGCAGGGACTCTTTTACTTTCCTTTTTGCATTTCCAGGGCTTAATATATTGATTTACATACAGAAAATACTTAATAAATGCCTTATTTATTTATTCAACTGGGTATAGGGCAGATTCCCATGATTGTTTACTCTGCTGCATCCTGGTTTGTCTTCTGAGGGTTGGGAGAGACAGAGATGGAAACAGGGAGAGGAGGAGAGGGAAAATCCCATTCAGATATCACCAAAAAAAAAAAAAAAGTCCATGCCCAGGAATCTCATTAGATTGATGGACTCCTCAAATTCAAAAGACATTAAAATTGGTTCAAGTCCTTCATTCTCCAAAAGAGAAGCTGAGGCTCAGAAAGGTCTGGGCCGTACAACACTTTCATAACAGAGTTGGAATCCAAGCCTCTTCCTGTTATGGACTGACTGCCTTTATCACCTTCTCTTAAGTAAACCTTCAAGTGCTTTTTAAAATGTCAATTGTTATTACTCTCCCAACTCCCATATAGACTGTGAGTATTTATAAAGTGCTTTATAATTTTTTGTTCAATCATGTCTGACTGTTCAACACTCCCTTTAGGGTTTTCTTGGCAAAGATACAGGAGTGCTTTGCCATTTCCTTCTCCAGTTAATTTTACAGATCAGAAAACTGAGGTAAACAGGGTTAAGTGACTTGCCCAGGGTCACACAGCTAGGAAATGTCAGAGGTCAGATTTAAACTCAGAAAGATGATTATTCCTGACCTCAGACCTGATAATCTCTCCATTGCACCACCGAGTTGCCTTCACAATTTTCAAAGTGTTTGACAAATGTTTCATTTTATTTTTACAACAATACAACAAGGTAGGTGTTATTATTATTATTATAATGAGGAAACACAGTGAGAGAGTTTCAGTGATTTGCCCAAACTTACTCTGTTTGCCAGTGTCTGAGGTCATGCTTTTCTGAGGGCAAGTCAAGCTCTCTCCTATATGCTATGATAGAGTCTTTGGGGAGCAGCTCCTATACTAAGAAGCTAGCTCATCGACTCCAGATAAGTGGACGCAATGATGAAGAAACCAAAAGTTGATAGTTCTGTCCCTTGTTCTGATAGAACTATCAACTTTTGGCCTCTTCATCATATGATATATGATACAGATGATACAGATACATATGATACAGATGAAAGAAACTTGGAACTCAGGGGATGGTGGAAGGGTAGGACTCAAGAAGATTAAGATGTGGAAATCTGGTTTTTGAGTACACACCTAGTGCGGGAAGAGATGAAATTCTGGGCTTGGAAGTTTTCCATTGGAATCTCCAAGAAGTCTCTTTCTTGCACCAACTTTCCATATATATATACTTCAGATATGTGCCTTTAGCTCTGTTTCACAAGGGATTCTATGCCAGTATCAAGGTCAGGCATTCCTAGCATCCTTTCATTTTTAATTTCTAAATTTCAAAAATTATATTTTATAATTTCTCCTTCTTAAGGAAGGCCTCCCTAGAATGAGTCACTATGGGGGTATGTTCTCCTTCCATTCCACTTTTCCACTTTCTGGTTGACATGTGAATCCACTTTCCTTTGCAGGAACTCTTAGCCTTAGGTTTTCCATTTTCACTCAGTTCTTGCTTTGACTAAGTGTTGGGATTGGTCAGTCAGAGTCCTAAAACTAGGCTAAAACTAGGAAATTTGGTACCAAGGACAAACTCCACAGGGCAATCTCAAAATCAATTTCAAAACCAAGATAGACTTCAGAACCGGCCCTGGACTGCAAACCTCAAAAAAATCTTTTGCCTGCAATAGTCCCTGCTTTCCTGTCAGTGAGTGAACCTATGAGAGTCATAATATCATTATCCCATGATAGTTATAATATCATTATAATATATTGATTGACCTTTTCTGTGTACCTTCTGGGTAATCCCATGCACAGTTCCATTAAGGTTTTAGGATCTCTCCATGGTAGCAAACACTTCCTATAACCTCAGAATTGACCTGTCTTCTGATGTAATCAGCACTATTTATTCTATTAAAATCCTTGTCTTTCTTTTCTAGGGTGCTGACTTCTTCAGGAAGCTTGGCCCACCCACTGCGTGTTTAAATGTCATTAAATGTCTTTGAGTTGGAGGATAAGCCTGAATTCTTTCAGAAACAACATCATGACCCATATCTGACAGCTTAACACTTTAGGCTTGACATCCGGACTTCCTCATTCCACATGAAATCCAGGGGACAAAAGATTATTCAGTGCAATCCCCAACCACAATTCCAAAAGACCTTCCATTCTCCATGCTTCAACTGATACCTTTTACTGCTGCCCCCTCCCCAAAAGTCTCTGTTCTCTCTCATTTCCCCACCCAGCTGTAATGAATAAGTGTTAGAATGAGATCTTTGAAGCCATCTAGTCTGCTCTCTTCTCCTACTTTGATGGTTTGAGACTTTTTGGAAGGGGGTTATTAATGATCTAAGAAAAGAAAGGTCTGATCAGGGGTCCTCAAACTATGGCCCTCGGGCCAGGTGTAGCAGCTGAGGACGTTTATCCCCCTCAGCCAGGGCTATGAAGTTTCTTTATTTAAAGGCGCACAAAACAAAGTGTTTATTTTTACTATTGTCCGGCCCTCCAATAGTCTGAGGGACAATGAACTGGCCCCCTATTTTAAAAGTTTGAGGACCCCCGACTCTAGATGGACCACTATGGGGATGAAAAATCTGGCATGGATTCAAAGTAGTGCACACTCAGTATAGATTCTAATCCCTCACCATACCCAGTTCATTTCAGGTAAGGGGAAGAGAAGGGTGGGATAGTGGGCTCCTCTGCAGAGGAACCCTTATCATTGTCTCTCTGAGTCTCTAGGTTTCTAAGGAGGGAGTGGCAGCACCTTTCTCAATGTTGCTGTAGTCAGGTGATCTTGTTAGATGAGGAGGGTGGGACCTCCTCCTTTCTTGACCACCCCTTCTTTTGCCCTCCTCCTCTCCTAATCTCCTTCTCCTTTCCCCTCCCTCCTTCTTTGCAGGTCATCATATAAGCAAGCCCCAGGAGGCAAGAACCCAGGAAAGAGTCAGCTGGTGGATACCATCTCCTTTCTTGTCTTAACTGTCTCTTGCTGCCATCCTCCCAAACTTCTACAGTGAGTATTTCAACAAGATATAAGAAAAGGAGAATTTGGGGGTAGCGAAGGAGACTACCATATCCAAGGTAGTGAGGAAAACTGAGAAAAACCAAGAGTGGGATGGTAGGAGTTTTAAAGAGGGCACTAGATTAGGAGAGTGATGGGAGTAACTGAGACTGAGGAAGGAACTTGGATTGAGACTCTCCCTTTAGCCACACAGAGGCAAAAGGAGTGGAGTCTTTAATAGAGAATAGGATATTCTGGAAATGGATGATCTAGATGGTCCTTTGAGAGCCTCTGAATCTAAGAGCCTTAACTTGTGAGGAGGGAATATGTCACAGAGCTTATTAAATACTCATAGATGTTGGAAGATCCTTATTATCCATCTAAGTTAGAAGTTGGTTAGCAGTTGGTAACATTCCAGCTTAGAGTTCTAAAAGCTTCAGTTTCTCTCTCTCTTTGACTCCCTCCCTTTCACTTTTTCTCTCTCTTGTTCTCTGTCTTCCCCCCTCTCTCTTTTTTTGCTTTTCTCTCTCTCTCCTTCTCTGTCTCTCTCCCTTTTCATTCCCTTCTGTAAAGAACCATGCCTAGGTGAAGGGGCAGGTCAATTCTCTGAGAGCCTCTATAGCTATGGATCATAAACTTGAAGGCATTGCAAAGCAACCTTCTAAGATGTTCCTTGTAGATTGGGAATGAAATAAATTGGAGGCAAGAGGGAAGAGGAAAGAAGGTCAGATAACGCAATTCCCTCTCACTGGGAAGGTCAGAGAACGCAACTTCCTCTCAGTCTCCTTGTATCATCATCATCATCCTCTTATATGAAGAAGATCCATTCTACAGATCTGAGTTATACCTCCAGCGGCTGCTGGCAAGTGGCTCCTGTATCACATAAGAAATAAAGAAGCAGGAGCACTTGAGAGCTGTTCATGAGTAGGATCCTCCCAGAGTTCTTTCTGTAACCAGCAGGGAAGGAAAGGGAGAAGAGATCTGGTAAGACCTTTTTAGTCGGGGTAATTAAATGGGCCAGCACATCAAAGGGCTGAGCCAGGAGACCGATGAGAGATATAAATGCTTGTTTTGACTATAGTCATCTTCTCCATTTGAAAGTTTGCCTCTATGATATCTCACAAACTTCAACACCTGCTATAGTGCTGTTTGCACTCCCTAACATTTGAAGGAGTTGCAAAGTAGCCTTTGCAGATGTTCCTTCTGGACTGGGAATGAAATAAATTGGAGGCAAGAGGGAAGAGCAGAGAGGTCAGAGAATGCTACAGCCTCTCAGTCTCCTTGTATCATCATCATCATCATCATCCTCTCACATGAAGAGATCCATTCTACAAATCTGAGTTAGAACTCCAGCAGCTACTGGCAGGTGGCTCCCGTATCACAACACCTCCTTCTCCCTGAATTCTTCCTGTTTCTCTCCTTTAATTTTTCTCTGTTCCCTTGCTCTGTTAATTTCTTCCTTTATCCTGACATCTCTTTCCCCCTCTCCCTTCTCCTCATCTCTCCTTTTCTCTTTTCTCTATATTTCTTTTTTGCTTTTTTTCTCAGGCCTTCTCTTCTGACCCTTTCTTCTCATCTCTTGTTCTTCAGATGGCTGTCCTTCAACGCTGGTTCTCTTTTCTGGTCCTTTCCTGCTGTGTGGCTTTATTGCTGCCACCGAATGTACAGGCCATAAAGAAGCCAGTTTATCCTGGAAAGGATGCTACCCCAGAGCAGTTGGAACAGTTTCTGAAAGACCTGCAATTATATTTGAACCAATTAACCCGTCAAAGGTAAGTGAGAGTTCCTAAGTTGGGTGGGGGCAAGGCTGGGGTCTAGAGGTCTATAAAATGGCAATGTGAGATAGTGAAGAGAATAAGTAGGGTTTTAATTGGGACACTATAAAGGTATGTATTGAGTTCCTTGCAATCCTGGGCATGAATGTATAGCATACTTATGCATATATATGAGCTAATGCAAGAGTGTGAGTTAGGCGTGAGTCTGGACTACCTAGCAGTGAGTTCTTCATGTCAATGTGACCAGAAGTATCCATATATAGTGGGGGGAGAAATCCAGAAATTTCCACCAGCTCTGATCCTGGGGACTAACCATACCACTAATCACACCTTTCTCTCCCAGACATTTAATTCAAATCCTAGCCTCTCCTAGGTAGGGCTTCTGAATGTCGTTCTCAGCTAGAGAGAAGAGGGTGTGTCCGAAGACTGTATGTGAGTTTTTGAGACACTACTTTGTATGTGAGCTTGGTCTTGTTCAATTATTGGGGAGTATGGAGAGCTCTGCCTCCAGATGTATTTTTCCATAGGTATGGGAAGAGAGCAGAGGACGAGAGATTCTATGAAGATGGGGTAGATTTCTTGGAGTAGGTGGTTCTGCTGCAGCAATCCAGGTACAAAGTATCTCCAAATCTCTGAATTTTCCTACATTGAGGGAGGAGAGTATAGTGAAGAACTTTATGTGCAAGTGTGTGTGTATGCCCTCCACAACTCGGGAAGAAGAGGGAATGGAAAAAGGAGGAAAATAGTGGTAGATGGGTAACAGTGCCTTCAATGATAGGATCACTTTCCCATGGGGAAAAATATGGGTAGAGTCCCTGGGAATGGGAGGAAAGTGTCATAATAATTGGAAGAACCTCTATCTCTGATTTGTCACCCTGCTATCCCTTCTCTTGTTTTATAGGACATCCCATCAGCTAAGTTTTCACTGCTTCTGCTTCATTATCCTTTCCCTGTTTCCAGAGGCCTGCAGAGAGTCCTGGCTCTAACTCTGTAACTCTTGCAAAAAGTGAATTAAAAAATATTAAAAATAATCCAGGACTACATGATTTATTATCAACAATTATAGAGAAATTAATTCTGATTTTAAACAAACTGTTTAAAATGCTAGCAAATTACCAATTTTCTTCCATGATACAAATATGGTCTTGATACATAAAATGGGTGTGTCAAAGTAAAAAAAGAAAACAAACCCAGATGCAAACATTTTAAATGCTATATTAACAACTATATCACAAGTATCATACAATATGACAAGTTGGATATGCCAGTAACATAGAGTTCATTTAGTATTAGGAAAACTATAAACTTAATGATATTAGCACTGGGGCAACTAGGTGGCACTGGAGTTAGAAGCCCTGGAGTCAGGAGGACCTGAGTTCAAATCTGACTTCAGACACCCCATTTGTCTCAGGGAAAAAAAGAACAGTGATATTAACAACAACAACACATGATTTTGTCAAGAGATACAGAAACAAACTTGAAATATATGTCTGCTAAAAATACTAAAAAATTAGGGATAAATAATCTATCTTTAAAATTATAAGTAAGATCTACTTAAAACCAAGAGCTACCATAATATTCAATGGAGATAAACTAGAATTTTTTTCTAATAAAATGAGGGGTGAAACCAAAATGAGCATTTACCACTTTTATTTGACATTATAGTAATGCTGAGAATAAGATAAGAAAAAATGGGGGAATAACCATAAGGATAAAAAAGAAGCATAATAATCACTTTTTGCAGGTGATATGATGGTTTATATAAAGAACTCTAAAAGTCCAGCTAAAGTTTTATTGAAATAGTTAAAACCAGCAAATTTACAAGATACAAAATCAATTTATAGAAATTCTGGGAATTTCTATATAATAACAGTAAAAGTTGACAAGAGATAAAGAAATTCCATTTAAACTCACTATAGAAGATATAAAATGCTCTAGAGTTTATCTTCCAAGACACACATATCTCTCTCTATATATATATGTAGACACACACACACACACATACACACACAAATTCAACTACAGACCATTGATTAGAGAAATAAAGGTGGACTTAAGTAATTTGAAAATATTAACTACTTAGAAATAAAACATTAAACACAATATTTTCTAAACTAATTTACTTATGTAGTGTCATTCCAATCAAAGGATTACTTCATATAACAAGGAAAAAAAAAAACAAAATTCATATGAACACACACACATGCACAAAAGATCAAGATTTTCAAGAAAAAAATAATAAAAATAAAATGGAAAAGGGGACCTGTCAGTACCAGATTTCTAGCTCTATGACAAAGCTGCCATCCTCAAAAACAAATTTATACTGCTTAAAAAAATAGAGAAAAAATTTTCCAAATGATAAATGGTCAAAGGATATGAACAATTTTCAGATGAAGAAATTGAAACTATTTCTAGTCATATGAAAAGTTGTTTCAAATCATGATTGATCAGAGAAATGCAAATTAAGACAACTCTGAGATACCACAACACACCTCTCAGATTGGCTAAAATGACAGGAAAAGATAATGATAAATTCTGGAGGGAATGTGGGAAAACTGGGACACTGATACATTGTTGGTGGAGTTATGAATGCGTCTAACCATTTTGGAGAGCAATTTGGAACTATACTCAAAAAGCTATCAAGATTTCTGGCCAAGATGGTGGAGAGGACACACACATCTACTTAATCTTCGTCTTTGCTCTCAGAATTTATTTCATGACAAGGCCTCAGAATTAGTGCTTGACTGACCCCCCTGACATCCCCCCCCCCAACACACACACACAAATAATTACCATCAGAAGATATCCCTCAAATTCAGCAGAAAAGTTCTGTTTTTGCTCACCAGTGGGGATGGTCAGATTGAGTGCAGAATGAAGGCAGGAAGGCAGCGGCAGCACAGCAGACAGTAAGAGTATGGAGCTGACTGAGAGGGGTGGGGTGTGATCTCAGCCATCTCTACTGGGAGAATTTTACCAGTGTGGATACTTTGCTCTGGCAGTAAGCCAGTAGACCAGCAGAGGAGCTGTAAACACAGGAGGTAAAGACTAAAAACCCTAAAAGCTAAGATCTCTCGGGACCTGGCAACACCCACCCGAAGGGTCTCAGCACGCTCTCAGAGTCTCAGAGTGCAGATGCAATGCAGCCATTTCTGTCCTGCTAGTGCCTCACTACTCTCCCCTCCCCCCTTCTTTCCCCACCCCCCACTCCCCCTGCAGTCTGTAGAGGAAGCTTGGTAATACCAACCAGCCCCCTCCCCTCACCCCAAAAGCAGACTACATTTTTTTTTTTTGCTAGTTTGTTTTCTTTGATTCTTCTTTAACAAAATGAGCAAAAAATTTAAACGGACTCTAACTATTGATAGCTTCTATATGGCTAGAGAGCAGACTTTGAACCCTGAAGAGACTAAAAACAGATTGTCTCCAGATGAATCCTAAAAGGGGATATGATCTGGTCCTCAACACACAAGACTCTCATAGAAGAAATTAAAAAGGCTCTCACAAGAGAGCTAGAAGAAAAATGGGAAAAGGAAAGGGAAGCTTAGCAAGAGAGTTTGCATAAATCATCCCATTCATTTAAAGATAGAGTGGATAAAGAAATCAAATCCTTGAAAAACAGAATTAGTGAATTGGAAAAAGAAAATAGCTCTCTAAAAACAATGGTGAAATGGAAAAAATTCCATAGAACAAAACAACTCACTTAAAAACTCAATTGGACAATTAGAAAAATATACTTAAAAAGTGAGTGAAGGACATAATTCATTGAAAATCAGAACTGAACAAATGGAATTAAATGACTCGAGGAGACACCAAGAATCAGTCAAGCAAAACTAAAAAAAATGAAGCAATAGGGGAAAATGTCAAATACTTTCTTGAGAATACAACAGACCTGGAAAATAGATCTAGGATAGACGATCTGAGAATTAATGCACTCCCTGAAAAATATAATGAAAAAAAGAGCCTGGACACTATTTTCCAGGAAATTATCAAAGAGAATTGTCCAGAAGTTAAAGAAACAGAGGGTAAAATAGGCATTGAAAGAATCCATCGATCCCCTACTGAAAGGGACCCTAAAATCAAAACTCCCAGAAATATAGTGGCTAAATTCCAGAACTATCAAACCAAGGAAAAATATGACAAGCTGCGAGAAAAAAATCAATACACAATAAGGATCACCCAGGATCTGAGCAGCATTCACATTAAAGGATCATAGGGCCTGGAATCTGATATTCTGAAAAGCTAAGGAACTTGGTATGCAGCCAAAAATAACTTACCTAGCCAAAAAGAGCATTCTTTCCAGGGAAGAAGATGGACAATCAATGCAATAAATGAATTTCATCTATTTCTGATGAAAAAACCAGAACTAAACAAAAAGTTTGATCTCCAAATAATAGAACTCAAGAGAAACCTAAAAAGGTAAAAAGAAATCTTGGCAACTATATTTCTGCTATAAAGATATATAAAGAACACATGTATAATTTGTTCTAGAAACTAGAGGTGGAAAGAAAATTGTACCAGAAAAAGGGTAAAGTGGGGGTACTACATCTCACGAAGAGACAAAAGAAATCTATTATATCTGACAGAAAGAATGGAGGGGGATGAACATATTGTGTATCATATTCTCTTCAGAATTGGCTTAAAGAGAAAAATATTAGACATATTCGATTTGTGGTGAAACTTCTTCCACCTCATTGAAAAGTGGGAGAGGGAAAGTGAAAAGGGAAGGAGTAAAGTAAGTGTAAGGGAATAAGAAATTGTGAGGAAAAGGGGTAAGATGGGGGAGGGGAGGAATTCTAAAGTGGAGGAAGGGATACTAAAAAGGGAGGGCTGTGAGAAGCAAGTGGTGCTCACAAGTTTAATACTGGGGAGGGGGATAAGGGGGAAGAAAAGGAGAAAAGCATAAGCAGGGGTTAACAAGATGGCAAGTAATACAGAATTGGTCATTTTAACCATAAATGTGAATGGGGTAAACTCCCCAGAAAGAGGAAGTGGTTAGCAGACTGGATTAAAAACCAGAATCCTACAATAGGTTGTTTATAGGAAATACATCTGAAGCAGGGGGATACATACAAGTAAAGATAAAAGGTTGGAACAGAATCTACTATGTTTCAGGTGAAGTCAAAAAAGCAGGGGTAGCCATTCTTATCTCAGATCAAGCAAAAGCAAAAATTGATCTAATTAAAAGAGATAAGGAAGGGCACTATGTCTTGCTCAAGGGTAGCATAGATAATGAAGCAATATCAATATTAGACATATATGCATCAAGTGGTGTAGCATCTAAATTCTTAAAAGAGAAATTAAGAGAGATGTAAGAAGAAATAGCAAAACCATAATAGTGGGAGATCTCAACCTTGCACTCTCAGAATTAGATAAATCAAAGCACAAAATAAATAAGAAGTCAAAGAAGTAAATAGAATACTAGAAAAGTTAGATATGATAGATCTCTGGAGAAAACTAAATGGAGACAGAAAAGATTACACTTTCTTCTCAGCAGTTCATGGAACCTATACAAAAATTGAAGTAAGACAGAAATAGTAAATGGATCTTTTTCAGATCATGATGCAATGAAAATTACATTCAATAAAAAACCAGGGGAAAATAGACCAAAAAATAATTGGAAACTAAATAATTTCATACTAAAGAAGGATTGGGTGAAACAGCAAATCATAGACATAATTAATAACTTCACCCAAGAAAATGACAATAATGAGACATCATACCAAAATGTGTGGGATGCAGCCAAAGTGGTAATAAGGGAAAATTTTATATCTCTAGAGGCCTATTTGCATAAAATAGAGAAAGAGAAGGTCAATGAATTGGGCTTGCAACTAAAAATGCTAGAAAAGGAACAAATTTAAACCCCCCAGTCAAACACTAAACTTGAAATTCTAAAAATAAAAGGAGAGATTAATAAAATTGAAAGTAAAAAACCCATTGAATTAATTAATAAAACTAAGAGTTGGTTCTATGAAAAAACCAACAAAATAGACAAACCCTTGGTAAATCTTATTTAAAAAAGGAAAGAGGAAAATCAAATTGTTAGTCTTAAAAATGAAAAGGGAGAGCTTGCCACTAATGAAGAGGAAATTAGAACAATAATTAGGAGTTACTTTGCCCAACTTTATGCCAATAAATTCGATAACTTTTTTTTTCCTTTTTTTATTATAATTTTTTATTTACAAGATATATGCATGGGTAATTTTTCAGAATTGACAATTGCAAAACCTTTTGTTCCAATTTTTCCCCTCCTTTCCCTCTCCCCTCCCCCAAATGGCAGGTTGATCAATACATGTTAAATATGTTAAAGTATAAATTAAATACCATATATGTATACATGTCTGTACAGTTATTTTGCTGTACAAAAAGAATCAGACTTTGAAATAGTGTACAATTATCCTGTGAGGGAAATAAAAAATTCAGGTGGACAAAAATAGAGGGATTGGGAATTCTATGTAGTGCTTCATAGTCCTCTCCCAGAGTTCTTTCGCTAGGTGTAGCTGGTTCAATTCATTACTACTCTATTGGAGTTCATCATTGTTCATCTCATTGTTGAAGAGGGCCACGTCCCTCAGATAATCAGATAACTTAAAAGAAATGGAAGAATACCTCCAAAAATATAGCTTGCCCAGATTAACAGAGGAAGAAGTAAATTGGTTAAACAGTCCCATCTTAGAAAAAGAAATAGAATAAGCTATTAATCAACTTCCTAAGAAAAAATCCCCAGGACCACATGGATTTACATGTGAATTCTACCAAACATTTAAAGAACAATTAACTCCAATGCTATATAAATTATTTGAAAAAATAGTGATTGAAGAAGTCCTACCAAATTCCTTTTATGACACAGACATGGTACTGATACCTAAACCAGGTAGGTTGAAAACAGAGAAAGAAAATTATAGACCAATCTCCCTAATGAATATTGATGCTAAAATCTTAAATAAAACATTAGCAAAAAGATTACAGAAAATCATACCCAGAATAATACACTATGACCAAGTAGGATTTATACCAGGAATGCAGGGCTGGTTCAATATTAGGAAAACTATTAGCATAATTGACTATATCAATAAGCAAAATAACAAAAACCATATGATCATCTCAATAGATGCAGAAAAAGTATTTGATAAAATCCAACATCCATTTCTAATAAGAACACTTGAGAGTATAGGAATAAATGGGCTTTTCTTTAAAATAGTCAGGAGCATATATTTTAAACCACCAGTAAGTATCATATGTAATGGGGATTAACTAGAACCTTTCCCAGTAAGATCAGGAGTGAAACAAGGTTGCCCACTATCATCGTTATTATTCAATATTGTATTAGAAATGCTAGCCTCAGGAGTAAGAGTTGAGAAAGAGATTAAAGGAATTAGAGTAGGTAATAAGGGAACCAAATTATCACTCTTTGCAGATGATATGATAGAATACTTAGAGAATCCTAGAGATTCTACTAAAAAGCTATTAGAAATAATTCACAACTTTAGCAAAGTTGCAAGATACAAAATACATCCACATAAATCCTCAGCATTTTTATATATCACCACAAAATCCAACAGTAAGAGATACAAAGAGAAATTCCATTCAAAATAACTGTCGATAGCATAACATATTTGGGAATCTATCTACCAAAGGAAAATCAGGAATTATATGAGCAAAATTACAAAACACTTTCCACACAAATAAAGTCAGATTTAAATAATTGGAAAAATATTAAGTGCTCTTGGATAGGCCAAGTGAATATAATAAAGATGATAATCTCCCTAAACTAGTCAATTTATTTAGTGTTATACCAATCAGATTCCCAAGAAACTATTTTAATGACCTAGAAAAAACAACAACAAAACTCATATGGAAGAATATAGTCAAGAATTTCAAAGGAATTAATGAAAATTCTGATCTAAAACTATATTATAAAGCAGCAGTCACCAAAACCATTTGGTATTGGCTAAGAAATAGATTAATTGATCAGTGGAATAGGTTAGGTTCACAGGACAAAAGAGTCAATAACTACAGCAATCTGTTTGATAAACCCAAAGATCCCAACTTTTGGGATAAGAATTCATTATTTGACAAAAAACTGCTGGGAAAACTGGAAATTAGTATGACAAAAATTAGGCATGGACCCACACTTAACACCATATACCAAGATAAGATCAAAATGGGTCCATGATTTAGGCATAAAGAATGAGATCATAAACAAATCAGAGGAACACAGGATAGTTCAGCTCTCAGACTTGTGGAGGAGGAAGGAATTTGTGACCAAAGCAGAACTAGAAATCATTATTGATCACAAAATAGAAAATTTTAATTACATCAAATTAAAAAGCCTTTGTACAAACACAATTAATGCAGACAAGATTAGAAGGGAAACAACAAACTTGGAAAACATTTTTACAGTTAAAGGTTCTGATAAAAGCCTCATTTCCAAAATATAGAGAGAATTGACTCTAATTTATAAGAAATCAAGCCATTCTCCAATTGATAAATGGTCAAAAGATATGAACAGACAATTCTCAGATGAAGAAATTGAAACTATTTCTAGCCATATGAAAAAATGCTCCAAGTCATTATTAATCAGAGAAACGCAAATTAAGACAAACTCTGAGATACCACTACACACCTGTCAGATTGGCTAAGATGACAGGAAAAAAAATGATGAATATTGGAGGGAATGTGGGGAAACTGGGACATTGATGCATTGTTGGTGGAGTTGTGAACGAATCCAACTACTCTGGAGAACAATTTGGAATTATGCCCCCAAAATTATCAAACTGTGCATACACTTTGATCCAGCAGTTTTCTATTGGGCTTATATCCCAAAGAAATACTAAGGAAGGGAAAGGGACCTGTACGTACCAAAATGTTTGTAGCAGCCCTATTTGTAGTGGCTAGAAACTGGAAAATGAATGGATGCCCATCAATTGGAGAATGGCTGGGTAAATTGTGGTATATGAATGTTATGGAATATTATTGTTCTGTAAGAAATGACCAGCAGGATGAATACAGAGAGGACTGGCGAGACTTACATGAACTGATGCTAAGTGAAATGAGCAGAACCAGGAGATCATTATACACTTCGACAACGATATTGTATGAGGACATATTTTGATGGAAGTGGATTTCTTTGAGAAAGAGACCTGAGTTTCAATTGATAAATGACGGACAAAAGCAGCTACACCCAAAGAAAGAACACTGGGAAACGAATGTGAACTATCTGCATTTTTGTTTTTCTTCCCGGGTTATTTATACCTTCTGAATCCAATTCTCCCTATGCAACAAGAGAACTGTTCGGTTCTGCAAACATATATTGTATCTAGGATATACTGCAACATATCCAACATATAAAGGACTGCTTGCCATCTAGGGGAGGGGGTGAAGGGAGGGAGGGGAAAAAATCAGAACAGAAATGAGTGCAAGGGATAATGTTGTAAAAAAATTACCCTGGCATGGATTCTGTCAATATAAAGTAATTATTAAATAAAAATTTTTTTAAAAAGCTACTAAAGAAGAGAAAGGGACTTCTATGTGCCAAAATGTTTGTGGCAGCCCTCTTTCGAGTGGCCAGAAACTGGAAAATGAATGGATGCCCATCAATTGGAGAATGGCTGAATAAATTGTGGTATGGAAATGTTGTGGAATATTATTGTTCTGTAAGAAATGACCAGCAGGATGATTTCAGAGAGGCCTGGAGAGACTTACATGAACTGATGCTAAGTGAAATGAGCAGAACCAGGAGATCATTATATACTTCAACAACAATACTATAATCAATTCTGATGGAAGTGATTCTGTTTAACAATGAGAGGATCCAATTCGGTTCCAATTGATCATTAATGAACAGAACCAGCTACATCCAGAGAAAGAACACTGGGAAATGAGTGTGGACCACAGCGTAACATTTCCATTCTTGTTATTGTTTGTTTGCATTTTTGTTTTGCTTCCCAGATTATTTTTACCTTCTTTCTAAATGTGATTTTTCTTGTGCAGCAAGACAACTGTATAAATATGTATGCATATACTGTATTTAACATATACTTTAACACATTTAACATGTATGGGACTATCTGCCATCTAGGGGAGGGAGTGCAGGGAAGGAAGGGAAAAGTTGGAACAGAAGTATTTGCAAGAGTCCATATTAAAAAATTACCCATGCATATGTTTTGTCAATAAAAAGCTATAATAAAAAAATAGAGAAATAACCAGGAATAAGCAGAGCTTACATCCTGGCCAAGGTCCGCTAGTACTGAGTAAGTATCATGTGTCTGAAGCTGCCCATTGTACCATTCTGTCTCCTGAGTGTTCTTTTTAAAAATCTGGAATGCTCCCAGCATATAGATTGGGATTTTTTTATAGAGAATTTAAAGGAGAATATAGGTAAGAGTAACTCAGAATGAGTAATTTTGTTACAGGGAATAGCCACATTGAAGAAATTGATCCAAGTATTTCACTAAGCAAGGAAGATGAATAATTTTTGTGAAATAAAGCTGGTTTTTCTCATGCTCTAATAGATTTTTTTTTTTTTGGCTCCTACCATCAGTGTTATCTCTAAATAGCCTTGTTAGCAATAAAAGGGACTGGTAACATAATTCCCCATTTTCATGCTTTCATAATTTTTGGAAAGCTCTCCATATCTGGGAAAGCTTTTCATAATCACAAATAACATTAAGAAACCATTCTTTTAGAAAGGAATATATAGTACTTTTAATTATACAGTACTTTTTGGAGTAGAAACTATCAACATGTTTCTAGTCTGTAAGTGATGTTTTCCTAGGTTCTCCCATTGTTCACTGACATTCCCTGGGTTACACTCTCCTTCCTGTGGTACCAATGATTTTTGTTGAGTTAGGAATGATGGCTTTTTTGGTGGTAGCAAAGAACTGGAAAATGAATAGATGCCCATCAATTGGGGAAAGGCTGAAGAAGTTGTGGTATATGAAGATAATCGAATACCATTGTTATGTAAAAAAAATGACAAACAAACTGATTCTAGAAAGAATTGGAAAGATATACAAGAACTGATGCTGAAACAAGGAGAACCAGGAATACATTGTACACATAGCAGCAAGAATGTGGGATGATCAACTATGAAAGACATGGTTCTTCTCAGTGGTTCAGTGATCCAAAGCAATCCAATAGACTTTGGACAGAAAATGCCATCTGCATCCAAAAAAAGAATTAAGGAGACTGAATGTAAATCAAAACATGCTATGTTCACTTCTTTTTTCTTTTTTTTTTTTAACCTCTCCCATGATTTGTCCCTTTTGCTCTGATTTTTCTCTCCCAATATGATTCATAAAGCAATATGTATTTAAAATAAATAATTTTTTAAAGTTAGGAATAATGATGTGTATGGCCTCAGGGAACTGGTGAGAAACCTGCCATTCAAATATAAAAGACATTTTTCTCATTATCTTATCAGTATATTCCAATTTTTGATGTTTTTAGGTAAATGATCCAAATTGTAGAGACAAAATATCCAGGTTGTAAAGTCAGGCTTGGCCCCCAAGTTTCCCAATTCAGTCTATTGTTATTTGCATTACAATATGCTGTTTCTGCTTGTTTCTTCACTTTTTTCTTTTCTTTTCTTTTTTTTTTGTCTTAACATGTAATTTTCTTCTTTTTTCTTTTTTTGTCTGAGCATGTAATTTCATTTATATAGGGAGCTTCCAGTGAGGAAACTGTTTTTAAAATTTAATTTGATTTATTTATTTGCCATTGTTTCAAATTACAGTTATTAGTTTCACATCTCAAGAGTTAGGGGTACAGAGCACTCATGATATGGAAAGATCAAATAAAAATTTTTTGATTGTTGCTTCATACCAAAGAAGTTTAATTTTGTCTTTTTTCTTTTATGGATCTTTACAGTATCTTGGTGTAGAGTTTGGGCTAAGTATTTGGTCATAGTCTCTGTGTAACATGCTTGTCTTTGTGTCCTCTGTAGCTCCCACAAAATTCTCCCCAAATTTCTTTCTTATTCTGCCCTGAGATATATTAAAAAAAAAAAACAAACATTATGGGGAAAGTAGTGATACAGAAGAGAATGTAACTCCGTCCTTTCTTCCCCACCCTTCACTAAAGAAGACCACCGTTTCACACACATACAACCATACCACTAACACTTCTATTATCAATTCTTTCTCTGAAGATAGATAGTATCTTCCTTTATAGATCCTCTCAGTAAAAAACCTTGAGTAGATAGCAGCAGTTCTATAACTTAAAATCTCAGAGAGAGGGACACTACAGAAGTATATATTCAAGTTTTCCTGGCTCCAAAGCTACGCCATTTCTTCAGTATATAAGGGGGGAAAAACTATTCTCTTAATTTGCAAAGATAATTCATGTAAGGATATCTGAGTGGAAATGGTCAATCTTATAGTATTCTGTGTGTTGTTAGTATTACAAAAATAAATTGTATAGATGATTAACTATGACAGACTTGGTTCTTTTCAGTGATTTAATGATCCAAGGCAATCCTTATAAACTGTGGATGGAAAATGCTATCCACATCCAGAGAGAGAACTATGGAGACTGTGAATCAACACATGCTATGTTCACTTTTTTAAAAAAAATCTTTTTCTTTTGTTTTGTTTCCTTTCATGATTTTTCCTTTTAGTTATGATTTTTCTCCTCCAACATGATTCACAAGGAAATATGTTAAAAAATGAATGTATATGTATAGCAAAAAAAGTTTCTTATGTGTCACTGGGGAAAATTAAAATTAAAAAATCAATTGCATAAGTATGAAATGAACATTAAAATAAACATTTTTCTATTGATATAAACTTAAGCAATATTAGAAACTTCAGCCTTACTATATTATAATAAGGAACTCTCCATAGTGATGCTGGTTGTTCTTGCTACTATGTGACATCTTTTCTCCATGTCTGTTTTTCTGTTTTTTTCTCTTATTTTGAAATCAAATAGATATGGAAACTAATAAAGGGAAGCTAACTGGCACAGAAGATAGAGCACTGACCTTGGAATAAGGAAGACTCTTCTTCCTGTGTTCGAATCTGATCTCATATATTTAGTAGCTGTGTTATCCTGGACAAGTCACTTAGCCCTGCTTGCTGCAATTCCTCACCTGTCAAATGAGCTAGAGATGAAAATGGTAAAGCACTCCAGTACCTTTGCTAAGAAAACCCCAAATGGGATCATCAAATCAGACACACATGAATAACAGCAACAATAACTGGAAAGTTTAGGCAGCCATATTAAATTTAGACCAACATCCCTTACCTTATATAGAAAGAAACTCCAAATAGCTATGTGATCTAGAAATAAAAAGTCACATCATATATAAATTTTGGCAATGTGACAAAAAATATTACAAAGAGATCTATGGATAGGAGAAAAGTTCATTACCAAATAAAGAAAAGAGAGGATCCTAGAAGATTAAAGTTGATCATTTTGATTGCATAAAATTTAAAAAGTGTTTGCATAAATGAATCCAATAAAGCTAAAATTAAAAGAAAAGCTTAACTGGGAAAATATTCACTGACAATTTTTCTGACAAAGCTTTCATTTCAAAGATGTATAAGCAACTCATTCAAATTTATAAGAAGAGTCATAGGAGGGAGGAAATTTGGAAAAAAAGTTTTGCAAGGGTCAACATTGGAAAAATTACCCATGCCTATGCTTTGTAAATAAAAAGTTTTAATTAAAAAACAAAGAATAAGAGCCATTCCCCAAATGATAAGGAGTGTAAAAATATGAGTAAGCAGTTTTAGAGGGAAGGTCCCAATATCTTTGGCAAAAAGTAGATTTATGTAGGAAAAGAGGTTACAAACAAAATGAAGAGATATAATAGACACTATGATTGGTAAATATGAAATAGATTTGGGAGAGCTATAGGTTTACCAAGGAAAAGTGTTTGGAAGAATTTACTAAAGGAATATACCATGAGGTGTACTCCATTGACTGGCAAGCTAAATCCATCAAAGGAGTTAGCACTCTAAAAAAGTGAGTTAGTTATAAGGAGAAAGACACCATGAGGCATGGGGGAGAAGTAAGGAGAAAAGCACCACTAGGCAGAATGCCATAGAGGGCTAACCACAAAGGGACTCAGCAAAGATGGCATGGGCAATGGACAGATTTATAGGGAAAATTTAACCATGGGGCTTTGATGTAACTTGGATTTCTGACTGGACACAGCGATGTGGGACTACCCACGACCCTCACAGAGGGTGGGACTATAAAGTAAAACTAAGCCCCATGCAGGGAATAAGCTTATTAGTACTTCAGTTTTTCTCTGCCAACCCCACCTAGTTACGCAGGACCTCATCACCATCAATTGTTCCTGGCACAGGAAAGTGTAGAGGCAGCACATACCAGGCAAGTGTGACCATTTCTGCTAACTTGGCCACTCTCTCTCCTCAAATCCTAATGGAGACAAACCAGGATGGAGATTCTAAGGGTTTGGGGAATAGCATAGCTTTCAGCCTGGTCCCCTAGCCATCATCCTGGGAGGCAGTCTCTGTAAAGATGAAGCTTGGCAATTAAAAAAAAACACCCAAAGAAAATTCTTGCCACCAAGAGCCTCCCCATTATCAAATGATCCTACATCAGAAACTGTTACCATTTTATCAGTGAAAATTATATTAAATAAGAGGCGTTACTATCTATCTGACTTGCCTCTGAAGCTTAAAGAACATGAGCCTTTTTCATGAGTTGGAGTGAAGATCTTCTCCTTGTATTTTCTTCCCCATTAGAAGGTGAGCAGGGACTCTTTTACTTTCCTTTTTGCATTTCCAGGGCTTAATATATTGAT